>NW_028119983.1:0-169283 GCF_965119305.1 Pelophylax lessonae
ATACAGTCATTTTGGCTAAAAAAGGTTTTCAGACCTTTGGTGACCAAATGCAGTTATTTTGACTAAATAAGGCTTTTTAGAAACATGGAGACCAAAATAAAGTCATTTTGACCCAATCAAATGTTTCAGGCAATTGGTTACCAAATGCAATTATCTTGTCCGAAACCGGCTTTTAAAGACTCTAATAGACGAAAATACAATCATTTTGACTACATTTTTCAGACCTTTGGTGACCAAACGTAGTTATTTTGACTAAAATAGGCTTTTAAGACACTTGGAGACCAAAATAGAGTCATTTTGACCCAAACTAATGTTTTCAGATCACTGGTAACGAAATGCAATTATCTTGTCTAAAACCGGCTTTTTAAGACTCTAAAAGACAAAACTACAGTCATTTTGGCTAAAATAGTTTTTCAGACCTTTGGTGACCAAACGTTGTTATTTTGACTAAAAAGGGCTTTTTAGACACTTGGAGACCTAAATGGAGTCATTTTGACCAAAAACATTTTTTCAGGCCATTTCTTACCAAATGTAGTTTATCTTGTCTAAAAGCGGTGTTTTAAGACTCTAAAAGACAAAAATACAGTCATTTTGGCTAAAAAAGGTTTTCAGACCTTTGGTGACCAAATGCAGTTATTTTGACTAAAAAAGGCTTTTTAGACACTTGGAGACCAAAATAGAGTCATTTTGACCCAATCAAATGTTTCAGGCAATTGGTTACCAAATGCAATTATCTTGTCCGAAACCGGCTTTTAAAGACTCTAATAGACGAAAATACAATCATTTTGACTACATTTTTCAGACCTTTGGTGACCAAATGTAGTTATTTTGACTAAAAAGAGCTTTTTAGACACTTGGAGACCTAAATAGAGTGATTTTGACCAAAAACATTTTTTCTGGCCATTGGTTACCAAATGTAGTTTATCTTGTCTAAAAGCGGTGGTTTAAGGCTCTAAAAGTCAAAAATACAGTCATTTTGGCTAAAAAAGGTTTTCAGACTTTTGGTGACCAAATGCATTTATTTTGACTAAAATAGGCTTTTAAGACACTTGGAGACCAAAATAGAGTCATTTTGACCCAAACTAATGTTTTCAGATCACTGGTAACGAAATGCAATTATCTTGTCTAAAACCGGCTTTTTAAGACTCTAAAAGACAAAAATACAGTCATTTTGGCTAAAACAGTTTTTCAGACCTTTGGTGACCAAACGTAGTTATTTTGACTAAAATTGGCTTTTTAGACACTTGGAGACCTAAATAGAGTTATTTTGACCAAAAACATTTTTTCAGGCCATTGGTTACCAAATGTAGTTTATCTTGTCTAAAAGCGGTGGTTTAAGACTCTAAAAGTCAAAAATACAGTCATTTTGGCTAAAAAGGTTTTCAGACCTTTGGTGACCAAATGCAGTTATTTTGACTAAATAAGGCTTTTTAGAAACATGGAGACCAAAATAAAGTCATTTTGACCCAAACAAATACCAAATCTTAATGCGGAGTTTTGAGACTCTAAAAGACAAAAATACAGTCATTTTGGCTAAAATAGTTTTTCAGACCTTTGGTGACCAAACGTAGTTATTTTGACTAAAAAGGGCTTTTTAGACACTTGGAGACCTAAATAGAGTCATTTTGACCAAAAACATTTTTTCAGGCCATTTCTTACCAAATGTAGTTTATCTTGTCTAAAAGCGGTGTTTTAAGACTCTAAAAGACAAATATACAGTCATTTTGGCTAAAAAAGGTTTTCAGACCTTTGGTGACCAAATGCAGTTATTTTGACTAAAAAAGGCTTTTTAGACACTTGGAGACCAAAATAGAGTAATTTTGACCAAAAACATGTTTTCAGGCCATTGGTTACCAAATGATGTTTATCTTGTCTAAAAGCGGTGTTTTAAGACTCTAAAAGACAAAAATACAGTCATTTTGGCTAAAAAAAGGTTTTCAGACCTTTGGTGACCAAATTTAGTTATTTTGACTAAAAAAAGGCTTTTTAGACACTTGGAGACCAAAATAGAGTCATTTTGACCCAATCAAATGTTTCAGGCAATTGGTTACCAAATGCAATTATCTTGTCCACAACCGGCTTTTTAAGACTCTAATAGACGAAAATACAATCATTTTGACTACATTTTTTTAGACCTTTGGTGACCAAACGTAGTTATTTTGACTAAAAAGAGCTTTTTAGACACTTGGAGACCTAAAATGAGTGATTTTGACCAAAAACCTTTTTTCAGGCCATTGGTTACCAAATGTAGTTTATCTTGTCTAAAAGCGGTGGTTTAAGACTCTAAAAGTCAAAAATACAGTCATTTTGGCTAAAAAAGGTTTTCAGACTTTTGGTGACCAAATGCATTTATTTTGATTAAATAGGCTTTTTAGACACTTGGAGACCAAAATAGAGTCATTTTGCCCAAACAAATGTTTCAGGCGATTGGTTAAAAAAATGCAATTATCTTGTCCAAAACCGGCTTTTTAAGATTCTAATTGACAAAAATACAATCATTTTGACTACATATTTTTTTCAGACCTTTGGTGACCAAATGCAGTTATTTTGACTAAAAAGGGCTTTTAAGACACTTGGAGACCAAAATAGAGTCATTTTGACCAAAAAAATGTTTTCAGATCACTGGTTACGTAATGCAATTATCTTGTCTAAAACCGGCTTTTTAAGACTCTAAAAGACAAAAATACAGTCATTTTGGCTAAAAAAGTTTTTCAGACCTTTGGTGACCAAACGTAGTTATTTCGACTAAAAAGGGGTTTTTGAACACTTGGAGACCTAAATAGAGTCATTTTGACCAAAAACCTTTTTTCAGGCCATTGGTCACCAAATGTAGTTTATCTTGTCTAAAACCGGCTTTTTAAGACTCTAAAAGTCAAAAATACAGTCATTTTGGCTAAAAAAGGTTTTCAGACCTTTGGTGACCAAATGCAGTTATTTTGACTAAATAAGGCTTTTTAGAAACATGGAGACCAAAATAAAGTCATTTTGACCCAATCAAATGTTTCAGGCAATTGGTTAACAAATGCAATTATCTTGTCCGAAACCGGCTTTTAAAGACTCTAATAGACGAAAATACAATCATTTTGACTACATTTTTCAGACCTTTGGTGACCAAACGTAGTTATTTTGACTAAAATAGGCTTTTAAGACACTTGGAGACCAAAATAGAGTCATTTTGACCCAAACTAATGTTTTCAGATCACTGGTAACGAAATGCAATTATCTTGTCTAAAACCGGCTTTTTAAGACTCTAAAAGACAAAAATACAGTCATTTTGGCTAAAAAAGTTTTTCAGACCTTTGGTGACCAAACGTAGTTATTTTGACTAAAAAGGGCTTTTTAGACACTTGGAGACCTAAATAGAGTCATTTTGACCAAAAACATTTTTTCAGGCCATTTCTTACCAAATGTAGTTTATCTTGTCTAAAAGCGGTGTTTTAAGACTCTAAAAGACAAAAATACAGTCATTTTGGCTAAAAAAGGTTTTCAGACCTTTGGTGACCAAATGCAGTTATTTTGACTAAAAAAGGCTTTTTAGACACTTGGAGACCAAAATAGAGTCATTTTGACCCAATCAAATGTTTCAGGCAATTGGTTACCAAATGCAATTATCTTGTCCACAACCGGCTTTTTAAGATTCTTATTGACAAAAATACAATCATTTTGACTACATATTTTTTTCAAACAGTTTGGTTATAAAAATGTTTTCAGAGCTTTGGTGACCAAATGCAGTTATTTTGACTAAATATGCTTTTTAGACACTTGGAGACCAAAATAGAGTCATTTTGACCAAAAAAATGTTTTCAGATCACTGGTTACGTAATGCAATTATCTTGTCTAAAACCGGCTTTTTAAGACTCTAAAAGACAAAAATACAGTCATTTTTGCTAAAAAAGTTTTTCAGACCTTTGGTGACCAAACGTAGTTATTTTGACTAAAATTGGCTTTTTAGACACTTGGAGACCTAAATAGAGTTATTTTGACCAAAAACATTTTTTCAGGCCATTGGTTACCAAATGTAGTTTATCTTGTCTAAAAGCGGTGGTTTAAGACTCTAAAAGTCAAAAATACAGTCATTTTGACTAAAAAAGGTTTTCAGACCTTTGGTGACCAAATGCAGTTATTTTGACTAAATAAGGCTTTTTAGAAACATGGAGACCAAAATAAAGTCATTTTGACCCAAACAAATACCAAATCTAAATGCGGAGTTTTGAGACTCTAAAAGACAAAAATACAGTCATTTTGGCTAAAATAGTTTTTCAGACCTTTGGTGACCAAACGTAGTTATTTTGACTAAAAAGGGCTTTTTAGACACTTGGAGACCTAAATAGAGTCATTTTGACCAAAAACATTTTTTCAGGCCATTTCTTACCAAATGTAGTTTATCTTGTCTAAAAGCGGTGTTTTAACGTCACTCGCCTGTCACTGACTTGCGAGCCTATAGCGAGCGGGCGCGCGCCCGCCGAGGCGCGCGCCCGCCGCGGCTCGTTCACAGGCAAGTCAGTGCGTGTGACCGGCGGACTCGATGTCCGCCAGTCACACTGCGATCGCTCCTGTGAAGGGAGAAAGACAGAGCAGCTTGTGTAAACAAGCTGCCTGTCAGTTCTCCCTGTGTAAAAGTAAAGATCTGACCGTTCTATGTAGAACGGTTGATCTTTGCTTTTACACCAATAGCAATGTCCCTACACAGTAGAAAGCACGCCCCTAGGACACACTTAACCCCTCCCTGTCCAATAAAGTTAACCCCTTCCCTGCCAGTGTCATTTTTGCAGTAACAGTGCATATGTATAGCACTGATTACTGCAGTAATGTCACTGGTAACCCCAAAAGTGTCAAAAATGTCAGTCAAGGGTCCGATCTGTCCGCCGCAATGTCGCAGTACCGAAAAAAAAATCGCAGATCGCCGCCATTACGCGTTAAAAAAAAAAACACCAAAAATGACAAAAATCTTTCTCTTTGTTAGTAAACGCGATAACTTTTGCGCAAACCAATCAAAATACGCTTTTTGCGATTTTTTTTACCAAACATAGGTAGCATAAAACAAATTGGCCGAAAAATGTTAAAAAATTTTGATTTTTACTTTTTTTTTTGGGGAATTTCATATAAAAAAATGTGAAAAATATTGTTATTTTTGCAAAATTTACGCTCTTTTTTTGTTTATAGCGCGTGATCAAAAAATCGCACAGGTGATCAAATACCACCAAAAGAAAGCTCTGTTTGTGGGAAAAAAAGGACGTCAAATTCGTTTAGGTACAGCGTCGCACGACCGCGCAATTGTCCGTTAAAGTCACGCAGTAAAAAATCGCAAAAAAACCCCTGGTCCTTTAGCAGCCAAATCCTCCGGGGCTTAAGTGGTTAAGACTCTAAAAGACAAAAATACAGTCATTTTGGCTAAAAAAGGTTTTCAGACCTTTGGTGACCAAATGCAGTTATTTTGACTAAAAAAAGCTTTTTAGACACTTGGAGACCAAAATAGAGTCATTTTGACCCAATCAAATGTTTCAGGCAATTGGTTACCAAATGCAATTATCTTGTCCACAACCGGCTTTTTAAGACTCTAATAGACGAAAATACAATCATTTTGACTACATTTTTTTAGACCTTTGGTGACCAAACGTAGTTATTTTGACTAAAAAGAGCTTTTTAGACACTTGGAGACCTAAAATGAGTGATTTTGACCAAAAACATTTTTTCAGGCCATTGGTTACCAAATGTAGTTTATCTTGTCTAAAAGCGGTGGTTTAAGACTCTAAAAGTCAAAAATACAGTCATTTTGGCTAAAAAAGGTTTTCAGACTTTTGGTGACCAAATGCATTTATTTTGATTAAATAGGCTTTTTAGACACTTGGAGACCAAAATAAAGTCATTTTGACCCAAACAAATACCAAATCTAAATGCGGAGTTTTGAGACTCTAAAAGACAAAAATACAGTCATTTTGGCTAAAATAGTTTTTCAGACCTTTGGTGACCAAACGTAGTTATTTTGACTAAAAAGGGCTTTTTAGACACTTGGAGACCTAAATAGAGTCATTTTGACCAAAAACATTTTTTCAGGCCATTTCTTACCAAATGTAGTTTATCTTGTCTAAAAGCGGTGTTTTAAGACTCTAAAAGACAAAAATACAGTCATTTTGGCTAAAAAAGGTTTTCAGACCTTTGGTGACCAAATGCAGTTATTTTGACTAAAAAAAGGCTTTTTAGACACTTGGAGACCAAAATAGAGTCATTTTGACCCAATCAAATGTTTCAGGCAATTGGTTACCAAATGCAATTATCTTGTCCACAACCGGCTTTTTAAGACTCTAATAGACGAAAATACAATCATTTTGACTACATTTGTTTAGACCTTTGGTGACCAAACGTAGTTATTTTGACTAAAAAGAGCTTTTTAGACACTTGGAGACCTAAAATGAGTGATTTTGACCAAAAACCTTTTTTCAGGCCATTGGTTACCAAATGTAGTTTATCTTGTCTAAAAGCGGTGGTTTAAGACTCTAAAAGTCAAAAATACAGTCATTTTGGCTAAAAAAGGTTTTCAGACTTTTGGTGACCAAATGCATTTATTTTGATTAAATAGGCTTTTTAGACACTTGGAGACCAAAATAGAGTCATTTTGCCCAAACAAATGTTTCAGGCGATTGGTTAAAAAAATGCAATTATCTTGTCCAAAACCGGCTTTTTAAGATTCTAATTGACAAAAATACAATCATTTTGACTACATATTTTTTCAGACCTTTGGTGACCAAATGCAGTTATTTTGACTAAAAAGGGCTTTTAAGACACTTGGAGACCAAAATAGAGTCATTTTGACCAAAAAAATGTTTTCAGATCACTGGTTACGTAATGCAATTATCTTGTCTAAAACCGGCTTTTTAAGACTCTAAAAGACAAAAATACAGTCATTTTGGCTAAAAAAGTTTTTCAGACCTTTGGTGACCAAACGTAGTTATTTTGACTAAAAAGGGCTTTTAAGACACTTGGAGACCAAAATAGAGTCATTTTGACCAAAAACCTTTTTTCAGGCCATTGGTCACCAAATGTAGTTTATCTTGTCTAAAACCGGCTTTTTAAGACTCTAAAAGTCAAAAATACAGTCATTTTGGCTAAAAAAGGTTTTCAGACCTTTGGTGACCAAATGCAGTTATTTTGACTAAAAAAGGCTTTTTAGACACTTGGAGACCAAAATAGTGTCATTTTGAACCAAACTAATGTTTTCAGATCACTGGTAACAAAATGCAATTATCTTGTCTAAAACCGGCATTTTAAGACTCTAAAAGTCAAAAATACAGTCATTTTGGCTAAAAAAGGTTTTCAGACCTTTGGTGACCAAATGCAGTTATTTTGACTAAATAAGGCTTTTTAGAAACATGGAGACCAAAATAAAGTCATTTTGACCCAATCAAAGGTTTCAGGCAATTGGTTACCAAATGCAATTATCTTGTCCGAAACCGGCTTTTAAAGACTCTAATAGACGAAAATACAATCATTTTGACTACATTTTTCAGACCTTTGGTGACCAAACGTAGTTATTTTGACTAAAATAGGCTTTTAAGACACTTGGAGACCAAAATAGAGTCATTTTGACCCAAACTAATGTTTTCAGATCACTGGTAACGAAATGCAATTATCTTGTCTAAAACCGGCTTTTTAAGACTCTAAAAGACAAAAATACAGTCATTTTGGCTAAAAACAGTTTTTCAGACCTTTGGTGACCAAACGTAGTTATTTTGACTAAAATTGGCTTTTTAGACACTTGGAGACCTAAATAGAGTTATTTTGACCAAAAACATTTTTTCAGGCCATTGGTTACCAAATGTAGTTTATCTTGTCTAAAAGCGGTGGTTTAAGACTCTAAAAGTCAAAAATACAGTCATTTTGACTAAAAAAGGTTTTCAGACCTTTGGTGATCAAACGTAGTTATTTTGTCTAAAAAGTCCTTTTTAGACACTTGGAGACCTAAATAGAGTCATTTTGACCAAAAACATTTTTTCAGGCCATTGGTTACCAAATGTAGTTTATCTTGTGTAAAAACGGTGTTTTAAGACTCTAAAAGCCAAAAATACAGGCAGTTTGGTTACAAAAAGGTTTTCAGAGCTTTTGTGACCAAATGCAGTTATTTTGACTAAAATAGGCTTTTTAGACACTTGGAGACCAAAATAGTGTCATTTTGAACCAAACTAATGTTTTCAGATCACTGGTAACAAAATGCAATTATCTTGTCTAAAACCGGCTTTTTAAGACTCTAAAAGTCAAAAATACAGTCATTTTGGCTAAAAAAGGTTTTCAGACCTTTGGTGACCAAATGCAGTTATTTTGACTAAATGAGGCTTTTTAGAAACATGGAGACCAAAATAAAGTCATTTTGACCCAAACAAATACCAAATCTAAATGCGGAGTTTTGAGACTCTAAAAGACAAAAATACAGTCATTTTGGCTAAAAAAAGGTTTTCAGACCTTTGGTGACCAAATACAGTTTTTTTGACTAAAAAAGGCTTTTTAGACACTTGGAGACCAAAATAGAGTAATTTTGACCCAAACAAATGTTTCAGGCGATTGGTTAAAAAAATGCAATTATCTTGTCCAAAACCAGCTTTTTAAGACTCTAATAGACGAACATACAATCATTTTGACTACATATTTTTTTTCAGACCTTTGGTTACCAAATGCAGTTATTTTGACTAAATAAGGCTTTTTAGAAACATGGAGACAAAAATAAAGTCATTTTGACCCAAATAAATACCAAATCTAAATGCGGAGTTTTGAGACTCTAAAAGACAAAAATACAGTCATTTTGGTTAAAATCGTTTTTCAGACCTTTGGTGACCAAAATGTAGTTATTTTGACTAAATAAGGCTTTTTAGAAACACGGAGACCAAAATAAAGTCATTTTGACCCAAAGAAATACCATATCTAAATGCGGTGTTTTGAGACTCTAAAAGACAAAAATACAGTCATTTTGGCTAAAATAGTTTTTCAGACCTTTGGTGACCAAACGTAGTTATTTTGACTAAAATTGGCTTTTTAGACACTTGGAGACCTAAATAGAATTATTTTGACCAAAAACATTTTTTCAGGCCATTTCTTACCAAATGTAGTTTATCTTGTCTAAAAGCGGTGTTTTAAGACTCTAAAAGACAAAAATACAGTCATTTTGGCTAAAAAAGGTTTTCAGACCTTTGGTGACCAAATGCAGTTATTTTGACTAAAAAAGGCTTTTTAGACACTTGGAGACCAAAATAGAGTCATTTTGACCCAATCAAATGTTTCAGGCAATTGGTTACCAAATGCAATTATCTTGTCCACAACCGGCTTTTTAAGACTCTAATAGACAAAAATACAATCATTTTGACTACATTTGTTTAGACCTTTGGTGACCAAACGTAGTTATTTTGACTAAAAAGAGCTTTTTAGACACTTGGAGACCTAAAATGAGTGATTTTGACCAAAAACCTTTTTTCAGGCCATTGGTTACCAAATGTAGTTTATCTTGTCTAAAAGCGGTGGTTTAAGACTCTAAAAGTCAAAAATACAGTCATTTTGGCTAAAAAAGGTTTTCAGACTTTTGGTGACCAAATGCATTTATTTTGATTAAATAGGCTTTTTAGACACTTGGAGACCAAAATAGAGTCATTTTGCCCAAACAAATGTTTCAGGCGATTGGTTAAAAAAATGCAATTATCTTGTCCAAAACCGGCTTTTTAAGATTCTAATTGACAAAAATACAATCATTTTGACTACATATTTTTTTCAGACCTTTGGTGACCAAATGCAGTTATTTTGACTAAAAAGGGCTTTTAAGACACTTGGAGACCAAAATAGAGTCATTTTGACCAAAAAAATGTTTTCAGATCACTGGTTACGTAATGCAATTATCTTGTCTAAAACCGGCTTTTTAAGACTCTAAAAGACAAAAATACAGTCATTTTGGCTAAAAAAGTTTTTCAGACCTTTGGTGACCAAACGTAGTTATTTTGACTAAAAAGGGGTTTTTGAACACTTGGAGACCTAAATAGAGTCATTTTGACCAAAAACCTTTTTTCAGGCCATTGGTCACCAAATGTAGTTTATCTTGTCTAAAACCGGCTTTTTAAGACTCTAAAAGTCAAAAATACAGTCATTTTGGCTAAAAAAGGTTTTCAGACCTTTGGTGACCAAATGCAGTTATTTTGACTAAAAAAGGCTTTTTAGACACTTGGAGACCAAAATAGTGTCATTTTGAACCAAACTAATGTTTTCAGATCACTGGTAACAAAATGCAATTATCTTGTCTAAAACCGGCATTTTAAGACTCTAAAAGTCAAAAATACAGTCATTTTGGCTAAAAAAGGTTTTCAGACCTTTGGTGACCAAATGCAGTTATTTTGACTAAATAAGGCTTTTTAGAAACATGGAGACCAAAATAAAGTCATTTTGACCCAATCAAAGGTTTCAGGCAATTGGTTACCAAATGCAATTATCTTGTCCGAAACCGGCTTTTAAAGACTCTAATAGACGAAAATACAATCATTTTGACTACATTTTTCAGACCTTTGGTGACCAAACGTAGTTATTTTGACTAAAATAGGCTTTTAAGACACTTGGAGACCAAAATAGAGTCATTTTGACCCAAACTAATGTTTTCAGATCACTGGTAACGAAATGCAATTATCTTGTCTAAAACCGGCTTTTTAAGACTCTAAAAGACAAAAATACAGTCATTTTGGCTAAAAAAAATTTTCAGACCTTTGGTGACCAAACGTAGTTATTTTGACTAAAATTGGCTTTTTAGACACTTGGAGACCTAAATAGAGTTATTTTGACCAAAAACATTTTTTCAGGCCATTGGTTACCAAATGTAGTTTATCTTGTCTAAAAGCGGTGGTTTAAGACTCTAAAAGTCAAAAATACAGTCATTTTGACTAAAAAAGGTTTTCAGACCTTTGGTGATCAAACGTAGTTATTTTGTCTAAAAAGTCCTTTTTAGACACTTGGAGACCTAAATAGAGTCATTTTGACCAAAAACATTTTTTCAGGCCATTGGTTACCAAATGTAGTTTATCTTGTGTAAAAACGGTGTTTTAAGACTCTAAAAGCCAAAAATACAGGCAGTTTGGTTACAAAAAGGTTTTCAGAGCTTTTGTGACCAAATGCAGTTATTTTGACTAAAATAGGCTTTTTAGACACTTGGAGACCAAAATAGTGTCATTTTGAACCAAACTAATGTTTTCAGATCACTGGTAACAAAATGCAATTATCTTGTCTAAAACCGGCTTTTTAAGACTCTAAAAGTCAAAAATACAGTCATTTTGGCTAAAAAAGGTTTTCAGACCTTTGGTGACCAAATGCAGTTATTTTGACTAAATGAGGCTTTTTAGAAACATGGAGACCAAAATAAAGTCATTTTGACCCAAACAACTACCAAATCTAAATGCGGAGTTCTGAGACTCTAAAAGACAAAAATACAGTCATTTTGGCTAAAAAAAGGTTTTCAGACCTTTGGTGACCAAATACAGTTTTTTTGACTAAAAAAGGCTTTTTAGACACTTGGAGACCAAAATAGAGTCATTTTGACCCAAACAAATGTTTCAGGCGATTGGTTAAAAAAATGCAATTATCTTGTCCAAAACCAGCTTCTTAAGACTCTAATAGACGAACATACAATCATTTCGACTACATATTTTTTTTCAGACCTTTGGTTACCAAATGCAGTTATTTTGACTAAATAAGGCTTTTTAGAAACATGGAGACAAAAATAAAGTCATTTTGACCCAAACAAATACCAAATCTAAATGCGGAGTTTTGAGACTCTAAAAGACAAAAATACAGTCATTTTGGTTAAAATCGTTTTTCAGACCTTTGGTGACCAAAATGTAGTTATTTTGACTAAATAAGGCTTTTTAGAAACACGGAGACCAAAATAAAGTCATTTTGACCCAAAGAAATACCATATCTAAATGCGGTGTTTTGAGACTCTAAAAGACAAAAATACAGTCATTTTGGCTAAAATAGTTTTTCAGACCTTTGGTGACCAAACGTAGTTATTTTGACTAAAATTGGCTTTTTAGACACTTGGAGACCTAAATAGAATTATTTTGACCAAAAACATTTTTTCAGGCCATTTCTTACCAAATGTAGTTTATCTTGTCTAAAAGCGGTGTTTTAAGACTCTAAAAGACAAAAATACAGTCATTTTGGCTAAAAAAGGTTTTCAGACCTTTGGTGACCAAATGCAGTTATTTTGACTAAAAAAGGCTTTTTAGACACTTGGAGATCAAAATAGAGTCATTTTGACCCAATCAAATGTTTCAGGCAATTGGTTACCAAATGCAATTATCTTGTCCACAACCGGCTTTTTACGACTCTAATAGACGAAAATACAATCATTTTGACTACATTTGTTTAGACCTTTGGTGACCAAACGTAGTTATTTTGACTAAAAAGAGCTTTTTAGACACTTGGAGACCTAAAATGAGTGATTTTGACCAAAAACCTTTTTTCAGGCCATTGGTTACCAAATGTAGTTTATCTTGTCTAAAAGCGGTGGTTTAAGACTCTAAAAGTCAAAAATACAGTCATTTTGGCTAAAAAAGGTTTTCAGACTTTTGGTGACCAAATGCATTTATTTTGATTAAATAGGCTTTTTAGACACTTGGAGACCAAAATAGAGTCATTTTGCCCAAACAAATGTTTCAGGCGATTGGTTAAAAAAATGCAATTATCTTGTCCAAAACCGGCTTTTTAAGATTCTAATTGACAAAAATACAGTCATTTTGACTACATATTTTTTTCAGACCTTTGGTGACCAAATGCAGTTATTTTGACTAAAAAGGGCTTTTAAGACACTTGGAGACCAAAATAGAGTCATTTTGACCAAAAAAATGTTTTCAGATCACTGGTTACGTAATGCAATTATCTTGTCTAAAACCGGCTTTTTAAGACTCTAAAAGACAAAAATACAGTCATTTTGGCTAAAAAAGTTTTTCAGACCTTTGGTGACCAAACGTAGTTATTTTGACTAAAAAGGGGTTTTTGAACACTTGGAGACCTAAATAGAGTCATTTTGACCAAAAACCTTTTTTCAGGCCATTGGTCACCAAATGTAGTTTATCTTGTCTAAAACCGGCTTTTTAAGACTCTAAAAGTCAAAAATACAGTCATTTTGGCTAAAAAAGGTTTTCAGACCTTTGGTGACCAAATGCAGTTATTTTGACTAAAAAAGGCTTTTTAGACACTTGGAGACCAAAATAGTGTCGTTTTGAACCAAACTAATGTTTTCAGATTACTGGTAACAAAATGCAATTATCTTGTCTAAAACCGGCATTTTAAGACTCTAAAAGTCAAAAATACAGTCATTTTGGCTAAAAAAGGTTTTCAGACCTTTGGTGACCAAATGCAGTTATTTTGACTAAATAAGGCTTTTTAGAAACATGGAGACCAAAATAAAGTCATTTTGACCCAATCAAAGGTTTCAGGCAATTGGTTACCAAATGCAATTATCTTGTCCGAAACCGGCTTTTAAAGACTCTAATAGACGAAAATACAATCATTTTGACTACATTTTTCAGACCTTTGGTGACCAAACGTAGTTATTTTGACTAAAATAGGCTTTTAAGACACTTGGAGACCAAAATAGAGTCATTTTGACCCAAACTAATGTTTTCAGATCACTGGTAACGAAATGCAATTATCTTGTCTAAAACCGGCTTTTTAAGACTCTAAAAGACAAAAATACAGTCATTTTGGCTAAAAAAATTTTTCAGACCTTTGGTGACCAAACGTAGTTATTTTGACTAAAATTGGCCTTTTAGACACTTGGAGACCTAAATAGAGTTATTTTGACCAAAAACATTTTTTCAGGCCATTGGTTACCAAATGTAGTTTATCTTGTCTAAAAGCGGTGGTTTAAGACTCTAAAAGTCAAAAATACAGTCATTTTGACTAAAAAAGGTTTTCAGACCTTTGGTGATCAAACGTAGTTATTTTGTCTAAAAAGTCCTTTTTAGACACTTGGAGACCTAAATAGAGTCATTTTGACCAAAAACATTTTTTCAGGCCATTGGTTACCAAATGTAGTTTATCTTGTGTAAAAACGGTGTTTTAAGACTCTAAAAGCCAAAAATACAGGCAGTTTGGTTACAAAAAGGTTTTCAGAGCTTTTGTGACCAAATGCAGTTATTTTGACTAAAATAGGCTTTTTAGACACTTGGAGACCAAAATAGTGTCATTTTGAACCAAACTAATGTTTTCAGATCACTGGTAACAAAATGCAATTATCTTGTCTAAAACCGGCTTTTTAAGACTCTAAAAGTCAAAAATACAGTCATTTTGGCTAAAAAAGGTTTTCAGACCTTTGGTGACCAAATGCAGTTATTTTGACTAAATGAGGCTTTTTAGAATTATGGAGACCAAAATAAAGTCATTTTGACCCAAACAAATACCAAATCTAAATGCGGAGTTTTGAGACTCTAAAAGACAAAAATACAGTCATTTTGGCTAAAAAAAGGTTTTCAGACCTTTGGTGACCAAATACAGTTTTTTTGACTAAAAAAGGCTTTTTAGACACTTGGAGACCAAAATAGAGTCATTTTGACCCAAACAAATGTTTCAGGCGATTGGTTAAAAAAATGCAATTATCTTGTCCAAAACCAGCTTTTTAAGACTCTAATAGACGAACATACAATCATTTTGACTACATATTTTTTTTCAGACCTTTGGTTACCAAATGCAGTTATTTTGACTAAATAAGGCTTTTTAGAAACATGGAGACAAAAATAAAGTCATTTTGACCCAAACAAATACCAAATCTAAATGCGGAGTTTTGAGACTCTAAAAGACAAAAATACAGTCATTTTGGTTAAAATCGTTTTTCAGACCTTTGGTGACCAAAATGTAGTTATTTTGACTAAATAAGGCTTTTTAGAAACACGGAGACCAAAATAAAGTAATTTTGACCCAAAGAAATACCATATCTAAATGCGGTGTTTTGAGACTCTAAAAGACAAAAATACAGTCATTTTGGCTAAAATAGTTTTTCAGACCTTTAGTGACCAAACGTAGTTATTTTGACTAAAATTGGCTTTTTAGACACTTGGAGACCTAAATAGAATTATTTTGACCAAAAACATTTTTTCAGGCCATTTCTTACCAAATGTAGTTTATCTTGTCTAAAAGCGGTGTTTTAAGACTCTAAAAGACAAAAATACAGTCATTTTGGCTAAAAAAGGTTTTCAGACCTTTGGTGACCAAATGCAGTTATTTTGACTAAAAAAGGCTTTTTAGACACTTGGAGACCAAAATAGAGTCATTTTGACCCAATCAAATGTTTCAGGCAATTGGTTACCAAATGCAATTATCTTGTCCACAACCGGCTTTTTAAGATTCGTATTGACAAAAATACAATTATTTTGACTACATATTTTTTTCAAACAGTTTGGTTACAAAAATGTTTTCAGAGCTTTGGTGACCAAATGCAGTTATTTTGACTAAAATAGGCTTTTTAGACACTTGGAGACCAAAATAGTGTCATTTTGAACCAAACTAATGTTTTCAGATCACTGGTAACAAAATGCAATTATCTTGTCTAAAACCGGCATTTTAAGACTCTAAAAGTCAAAAATACAGTCATTTTGGCTAAAAAAGGTTTTCAGACCTTTGGTGACCAAATGCAGTTATTTTGACTAAATAAGGCTTTTTAGAAACATGGGGACCAAAATAAAGTCATTTTGACCCAATCAAATGTTTCAGGCAATTGGTTACCAAATGCAATTATCTTGTCCGAAACCGGCTTTTAAAGACTCTAATAGACGAAAATACAATCATTTTGACTACATTTTTCAGACCTTTGGTGACCAAACGTAGTTATTTTGACTAAAATAGGCTTTTAAGACACTTGGAGACCAAAATAGAGTCATTTTGACCCAAACTAATGTTTTCCGATCACTGGTAACGAAATGCAATTATCTTGTCTAAAACCGGCTTTTTATGACTCTAAAAGACAAAAATACAGTCATTTTGGCTAAAAAAGTTTTTCAGACCTTTGGTGACCAAACGTAGTTATTTTGACTAAAATTGGCTTTTTAGACACTTGGAGACCTAAATAGAGTTATTTTGACCAAAAACATTTTTTCAGGCCATTGGTTACCAAATGTAGTTTATCTTGTCTAAAAGCGGTGGTTTAAGACTCTAAAAGTCAAAAATACAGTCATTTTGACTAAAAAAGGTTTTCAGACCTTTGGTGACCAAATGCAGTTATTTTGACTAAATAAGGCTTTTTAGAAACATGGAGACCAAAATAAAGTCATTTTGACCCAAACAAATACCAAATCTAAATGCGGAGTTTTGAGACTCTAAAAGACAAAAATACAGTCATTTTGGCTAAAATAGTTTTTCAGACCTTTGTGACCAAACGTAGTTATTTTGACTAAAAAGGGCTTTTTAGACACTTGGAGACCTAAATAGAGTCATTTTGACCAAAAACATTTTTTCAGGCCATTTCTTACCAAATGTAGTTTATCTTGTCTAAAAGCGGTGTTTTAAGACTCTAAAAGACAAAAATACAGTCATTTTGGCTAAAAAAGGTTTTCAGACCTTTGGTGACCAAATGCAGTTATTTTGACTAAAAAAAGCTTTTTAGACACTTGGAGACCAAAATAGAGTCATTTTGACCCAATCAAATGTTTCAGGCAATTGGTTACCAAATGCAATTATCTTGTCCACAACCGGCTTTTTAAGACTCTAATAGACGAAAATACAATCATTTTGACTACATTTTTTTAGACCTTTGGTGACCAAACGTAGTTATTTTGACTAAAAAGAGCTTTTTAGACACTTGGAGACCTAAAATGAGTGATTTTGACCAAAAACATTTTTTCAGGCCATTGGTTACCAAATGTAGTTTATCTTGTCTAAAAGCGGTGGTTTAAGACTCTAAAAGTCAAAAATAGTCATTTTGGCTAAAAAAGGTTTTCAGACTTTTGGTGACCAAATGCATTTATTTTGATTAAATAGGCTTTTTAGACACTTGGAGACCAAAATAGAGTCATTTTGACCAAAAAAATGTTTTCAGATCACTGGTTACGTAATGCAATTATCTTGTCTAAAACCGGCTTTTTAAGACTCTAAAAGACAAAAATACAGTCATTTTGGCTAAAAAAGTTTTCAGACCTTTGGTGACCAAACGTAGTTATTTTGACTAAAAAGGGGTTTTTGAACACTTGGAGACCTAAATAGAGTCATTTTGACCAAAAACCTTTTTTCAGGCCATTGGTCACCAAATGTAGTTTATCTTGTCTAAAACCGGCTTTTTAAGACTCTAAAAGACAAAAATACAGTCATTTTGGCTAAAAAAGTTTTTCAGACCTTTGGTGACCAAACGTAGTTATTTTGACTAAAAAGGGCTTTTTAGACACTTGGAGACCTAAATAGAATTATTTTGACCAAAAACATTTTTTCAGGCCATTGGTTACCAAATGTAGTTTATCTTGTCTAAAAGCGGTGGTTTAAGACTCTAAAAGTCAAAAATACAGTCATTTTGGCTAAAAAAGGTTTTCAGACCTTTGGTGACCAAATGCAGTTATTTTGACTAAATAAGGCTTTTTAGAAACATGGAGACCAAAATTAAGTCATTTTGACCCAAACAAATACCAAATCTAAATGCGGAGTTTTGAGACTCTAAAAGACAAAAATACAGTCATTTTGGCTAAAATAGTTTTTCAGACCTTTGTGACCAAACGTAGTTATTTTGACTAAAAAGGGCTTTTTAGACACTTGGAGACCTAAATAGAGTAATTTTGACCAAAAACATTTTTTCAGGCCATTTCTTACCAAATGTAGTTTATCTTGTCTAAAAGCGGTGTTTTAAGACTCTAAAAGACAAAAATACAGTCATTTTGGCTAAAAAAGGTTTTCAGACCTTTGGTGACCAAATGCAGTTATTTTGACTAAAAAAGGCTTTTTAGACACTTGGAGACCAAAATAGAGTCATTTTGACCCAATCAAATGTTTCAGGCAATTGGTTACCAAATGCAATTATCTTGTCCACAACCGGCTTTTTAAGATTCTTATTGACAAAAATACAATTATTTTGACTACATATTTTTTTCAAACAGTTTGGTTACAAAAATGTTTTCAGAGCTTTGGTGACCAAATGCAGTTATTTTGACTAAAATAGGCTTTTTAGACACTTGGAGACCAAAATAGTGTCATTTTGAACCAAACTAATGTTTTCAGATCAATGGTAACAAAATGCAATTATCTTGTCTAAAACCGGCATTTTAAGACTCTAAAAGTCAAAAATACAGTCATTTTGGCTAAAAAAGGTTTTCAGACCTTTGGTGACCAAATGCAGTTATTTTGACTAAATAAGGCTTTTTAGAAACATGGAGACCAAAATAAAGTCATTTTGACCCAATCAAATGTTTCAGGCAATTGGTTACCAAATGCAATTATCTTGTCCGAAACCGGCTTTTAAAGACTCTAATAGACGAAAATACAATCATTTTGACTACATTTTTCAGACCTTTGGTGACCAAACGTAGTTATTTTGACTAAAATAGGCTTTTAAGACACTTGGAGACCAAAATAGAGTCATTTTGACCCAAACTAATGTTTTCAGGTCACTGGTAACGAAATGCAATTATCTTGTCTAAAACCGGCTTTTTAAGACTCTAAAAGACAAAAATACAGTCATTTTGGCTAAAAAAGTTTTTCAGACCTTTGGTGACCAAACGTAGTTATTTTGACTAAAATTGGCTTTTTAGACACTTGGAGACCTAAATAGAGTTATTTTGACCAAAAACATTTTTTCAGGCCATTGGTTACCAAATGTAGTTTATCTTGTCTAAAAGCGGTGGTTTAAGACTCTAAAAGTCAAAAATACAGTCATTTTGACTAAAAAAGGTTTTCAGACCTTTGGTGACCAAATGCAGTTATTTTGACTAAATAAGGCTTTTTAGAAACATGGAGACCAAAATAAAGTCATTTTGACCCAAACAAATACCAAATCTAAATGCGGAGTTTTGAGACTCTAAAAGACAAAAATACAGTCATTTTGGCTAAAATAGTTTTTCAGACCTTTGGTGACCAAACGTAGTTATTTTGACTAAAAAGGGCTTTTTAGACACTTGGAGACCTAAATAGAGTCATTTTGACCAAAAATATTTTTTCAGGCCATTTCTTACCAAATGTAGTTTATCTTGTCTAAAAGCGGTGTTTTAAGACTCTAAAAGACAAAAATACAGTCATTTTGGCTAAAAAAGGTTTTCAGACCTTTGGTGACCAAATGCAGTTATTTTGACTAAAAAACGCTTTTTAGACACTTGGAGACCAAAATAGAGTCATTTTGACCCAATCAAATGTTTCAGGCAATTGGTTACCAAATGCAATTATCTTGTCCACAACCGGCTTTTTAAGACTCTAATAGACGAAAATACAATCATTTTGACTACATTTTTTTAGACCTTTGGTGACCAAACGTAGTTATTTTGACTAAAAAGAGCTTTTTAGACACTTGGAGACCTAAAATGAGTGATTTTGACCAAAAACATTTTTTCAGGCCATTGGTTACCAAATGTAGTTTATCTTGTCTAAAAGCGGTGGTTTAAGACTCTAAAAGTCAAAAATACAGTCATTTTGGCTAAAAAAGGTTTTCAGACTTTTGGTGACCAAATGCATTTATTTTGATTAAATAGGCTTTTTAGACACTTGGAGACCAAAATAGAGTCATTTTGCCCAAACAAATGTTTCAGGCGATTGGTTAAAAAAATGCAATTATCTTGTCCAAAACCGGCTTTTTAAGATTCTAATTGACAAAAATACAATCATTTTGACTACATATTTTTTTCAGACCTTTGGTGACCAAATGCAGTTATTTTGACTAAAAAGGGCTTTTAAGACACTTGGAGACCAAAATAGAGTCATTTTGACCAAAAAAATGTTTTCAGATCACTGGTTACGTAATGCAATTATCTTGTCTAAAACCGGCTTTTTAAGACTCTAAAAGACAAAAATACAGTCATTTTGGCTAAAAAGTTTTCAGACCTTTGGTGACCAAACGTAGTTATTTTGACTAAAAAGGGGTTTTTGAACACTTGGAGACCTAAATAGAGTCATTTTGACCAAAAACCTTTTTTCAGGCCATTGGTCACCAAATGTAGTTTATCTTGTCTAAAACCGGCTTTTTAAGACTCTAAAAGTCAAAAATACAGTCATTTTGGCTAAAAAAGGTTTTCAGACCTTTGGTGACCAAATGCAGTTATTTTGACTAAATAAGGCTTTTTAGAAACATGGAGACCAAAATAAAGTCATTTTGACCCAATCAAATGTTTCAGGCAATTGGTTACCAAATGCAATTATCTTGTCCGAAACCGGCTTTTAAAGACTCTAATAGACGAAAATACAATCATTTTGACTACATTTTTCAGACCTTTGGTGACCAAACGTAGTTATTTTGACTAAAATAGGCTTTTAAGACACTTGGAGACCAAAATAGAGTCATTTTGACCCAAACTAATGTTTTCAGATCACTGGTAACGAAATGCAATTATCTTGTCTAAAACCGGCTTTTTAAGACTCTAAAAGACAAAAATACAGTCATTTTGGCTAAAAAAGTTTTTCAGACCTTTGGTGACCAAACGTAGTTATTTTGACTAAAAAGGGCTTTTTAGACACTTGGAGACCTAAATAGAGTCATTTTGACCAAAAACATTTTTTCAGGCCATTTCTTACCAAATGTAGTTTATCTTGTCGAAAAGCGGTGTTTTAAGACTCTAAAATACAAAAATACAGTCATTTTGGCTAAAAAAGGTTTTCAGACCTTTGGTGACCAAATGCAGTTATTTTGACTAAAAAAGGCTTTTTAGACACTTGGAGACCTAAATAGAGTAATTTTGACCAAAAACATTTTTTCAGGCCATTTCTTACCAAATGTAGTTTATCTTGTCTAAAAGCGGTGTTTTAAGACTCTAAAAGACAAAAATACAGTCATTTTGGCTAAAAAAGGTTTTCAGACCTTTGGTGACCAAATGCAGTTATTTTGACTAAAAAAGGCTTTTTAGACACTTGGAGACCAAAATAGAGTCATTTTGACCCAATCAAATGTTTCAGGCAATTGGTTACCAAATGCAATTATCTTGTCCACAACCGGCTTTTTAAGATTCTTATTGACAAAAATACAATCATTTTGACTACATATTTTTTTCAAACAGTTTGGTTATAAAAATGTTTTCAGAGCTTTGGTGACCAAATGCAGTTATTTTGACTAAAATAGGCTTTTTAGACACTTGGAGACCAAAATAGTGTCATTTTGAACCAAACTAATGTTTTCAGATCACTGGTAACAAAATGCAATTATCTTGTCTAAAACCGGCATTTTAAGACTCTAAAAGTCAAAAATACAGTCATTTTGGCTAAAAAAAGGTTTTCAGACCTTTGGTGACCAAACGTAGTTATTTTGACTAAAATTGGCTTTTTAGACACTTGGAGACCTAAATAGAGTTATTTTGACCAAAAACATTTTTTCAGGCCATTGGTTACCAAATGTAGTTTATCTTGTCTAAAAGCGGTGGTTTAAGACTCTAAAAGTCAAAAATACAGTCATTTTGACTAAAAAAGGTTTTCAGACCTTTGGTGACCAAATGCAGTTATTTTGACTAAATAAGGCTTTTTAGAAACATGGAGACCAAAATAAAGTCATTTTGACCCAAACAAATACCAAATCTAAATGCGGAGTTTTGAGACTCTAAAAGACAAAAATACAGTCATTTTGGCTAAAATAGTTTTTCAGACCTTTGTGACCAAACGTAGTTATTTTGACTAAAAAGGGCTTTTTAGACATTTGGAGACCTAAATAGAGTCATTTTGACCAAAAACATTTTTTCAGGCCATTTCTTACCAAATGTAGTTTATCTTGTCTAAAAGCGGTGTTTTAAGACTCTAAAAGACAAAAATACAGTCATTTTGGCTAAAAAAGGTTTTCAGACCTTTGGTGACCAAATGCAGTTATTTTGACTAAAAAAAGCTTTTTAGACACTTGGAGACCAAAATAGAGTCATTTTGACCCAATCAAATGTTTCAGGCAATTGGTTACCAAATGCAATTATCTTGTCCACAACCGACTTTTTAAGACTCTAATAGACGAAAATACAATCATTTTGACTACATTTTTTTAGACCTTTGGTGACCAAACGTAGTTATTTTGACTAAAAAGAGCTTTTTAGACACTTGGAGACCTAAAATGAGTGATTTTGACCAAAAACATTTTTTCAGGCCATTGGTTACCAAATGTAGTTTATCTTGTCTAAAAGCGGTGGTTTAAGACTCTAAAAGTCAAAAATACAGTCATTTTGGCTAAAAAAGGTTTTCAGACTTTTGGTGACCAAATGCATTTATTTTGATTAAATAGGCTTTTTAGACACTTGGAGACCAAAATAGAGTCATTTTGCCCAAACAAATGTTTCAGGCGATTGGTTAAAAAAATGCAATTTTCTTGTCCAAAACCGGCTTTTTAAGATTCTAATTGACAAAAATACAATCATTTTGACTACATATTTTTTTCAGACCTTTGGTGACCAAATGCAGTTATTTTGACTAAAAAGGGCTTTTAAGACACTTGGAGACCAAAATAGAGTCATTTTGACCAAAAAAATGTTTTCAGATCACTGGTTACGTAATGCAATTATCTTGTCTAAAACCGGCTTTTTAAGACTCTAAAAGACAAAAATACAGTCATTTTGGCTAAAAAAGTTTTCAGACCTTTGGTGACCAAACGTAGTTATTTTGACTAAAAAGGGGTTTTTGAACACTTGGAGACCTAAATAGAGTCCTTTTGACCAAAAACCTTTTTTCAGACCATTGGTCACCAAATGTAGTTTATCTTGTCTAAAACCGGCTTTTAAAGACTCTAAAAGTCAAAAATACAGTCATTTTGGCTAAAAAAGGTTTTCAGACCTTTGGTGACCAAATGCAGTTATTTTGACTAAATAAGGCTTTTTAGAAACATGGAGACCAAAATAAAGTCATTTTGACCCAATCAAATGTTTCAGGCAATTGGTTACCAAATGCAATTATCTTGTCCGAAACCGGCTTTTAAAGACTCTAATAGACGAAAATACAATCATTTTGACTACATTTTTCAGACCTTTGGTGACCAAACGTAGTTATTTTGACTAAAATAGGCTTTTAAGACACTTGGAGACCAAAATAGAGTCATTTTGACCCAAACTAATGTTTTCAGATCACTGGTAACGAAATGCAATTATCTTGTCTAAAACCGGCTTTTTAAGACTCTAAAAGACAAAAATACAGTCATTTTGGCTAAAAAAGTTTTTCAGACCTTTGGTGACCAAACGTAGTTATTTTGACTAAAATTGGCTTTTTAGACACTTGGAGACCTAAATAGAATTATTTTGACCAAAAACATTTTTTCAGGCCATTGGTTACCAAATGTAGTTTATCTTGTCTAAAAGCGGTGGTTTAAGACTCTAAAAGTCAAAAATACAGTCATTTTGGCTAAAAAAGGTTTTCAGACCTTTGGTGACCAAATGCAGTTATTTTGACTAAATAAGGCTTTTTAGAAACATGGAGACCAAAATAAAGTCATTTTGACCCAAACAAATACCAAATCTAAATGCGGAGTTTTGAGACTCTAAAAGACAAAAATACAGTCATTTTGGCTAAAATAGTTTTTCAGACCTTTGGTGACCAAACGTAGTTATTTTGACTAAAAAGGGCTTTTTAGACACTTGGAGACCTAAATAGAGTCATTTTGACCAAAAATATTTTTTCAGGCCATTTCTTACCAAATGTAGTTTATCTTGTCTAAAAGCGGTGTTTTAAGACTCTAAAAGACAAAAATACAGTCATTTTGGCTAAAAAAGGTTTTCA
This sequence comes from Pelophylax lessonae, assembly GCF_965119305.1. Classification (NCBI taxonomy): domain Eukaryota; kingdom Metazoa; phylum Chordata; class Amphibia; order Anura; family Ranidae; genus Pelophylax; species Pelophylax lessonae. Next base: position 23,860 of record NW_028119983.1, read on the forward strand.
GACCTTTGGTGACCAAATGCAGTTATTTTGACTAAAAAACGCTTTTTAGACACTTGGAGACCAAAATAGAGTCATTTTGACCCAATCAAATGTTTCAGGCAATTGGTTACCAAATGCAATTATCTTGTCCACAACCGGCTTTTTAAGACTCTAATAGACGAAAATACAATCATTTTGACTACATTTTTTTAGACCTTTGGTGACCAAACGTAGTTATTTTGACTAAAAAGAGCTTTTTAGACACTTGGAGACCTAAAATGAGTGATTTTGACCAAAAACATTTTTTCAGGCCATTGGTTACCAAATGTAGTTTATCTTGTCTAAAAGCGGTGGTTTAAGACTCTAAAAGTCAAAAATACAGTCATTTTGGCTAAAAAAGGTTTTCAGACTTTTGGTGACCAAATGCATTTATTTTGATTAAATAGGCTTTTTAGACACTTGGAGACCAAAATAGAGTCATTTTGCCCAAACAAATGTTTCAGGCGATTGGTTAAAAAAATGCAATTATCTTGTCCAAAACCGGCTTTTTAAGATTCTAATTGACAAAAATACAATCATTTTGACTACATATTTTTTTCAGACCTTTGGTGACCAAATGCAGTTATTTTGACTAAAAAGGGCTTTTAAGACACTTGGAGACCAAAATAGAGTCATTTTGACCAAAAAAATGTTTTCAGATCACTGGTTACGTAATGCAATTATCTTGTCTAAAACCGGCTTTTTAAGACTCTAAAAGACAAAAATACAGTCATTTTGGCTAAAAAGTTTTCAGACCTTTGGTGACCAAACGTAGTTATTTTGACTAAAAAGGGGTTTTTGAACACTTGGAGACCTAAATAGAGTCATTTTGACCAAAAACCTTTTTTCAGGCCATTGGTCACCAAATGTAGTTTATCTTGTCTAAAACCGGCTTTTTAAGACTCTAAAAGTCAAAAATACAGTCATTTTGGCTAAAAAAGGTTTTCAGACCTTTGGTGACCAAATGCAGTTATTTTGACTAAATAAGGCTTTTTAGAAACATGGAGACCAAAATAAAGTCATTTTGACCCAATCAAATGTTTCAGGCAATTGGTTACCAAATGCAATTATCTTGTCCGAAACCGGCTTTTAAAGACTCTAATAGACGAAAATACAATCATTTTGACTACATTTTTCAGACCTTTGGTGACCAAACGTAGTTATTTTGACTAAAATAGGCTTTTAAGACACTTGGAGACCAAAATAGAGTCATTTTGACCCAAACTAATGTTTTCAGATCACTGGTAACGAAATGCAATTATCTTGTCTAAAACCGGCTTTTTAAGACTCTAAAAGACAAAAATACAGTCATTTTGGCTAAAAAAGTTTTTCAGACCTTTGGTGACCAAACGTAGTTATTTTGACTAAAAAGGGCTTTTTAGACACTTGGAGACCTAAATAGAGTCATTTTGACCAAAAACATTTTTTCAGGCCATTTCTTACCAAATGTAGTTTATCTTGTCTAAAAGCGGTGTTTTAAGACTCTAAAATACAAAAATACAGTCATTTTGGCTAAAAAAGGTTTTCAGACCTTTGGTGACCAAATGCAGTTATTTTGACTAAAAAAGGCTTTTTAGACACTTGGAGACCTAAATAGAGTAATTTTGACCAAAAACATTTTTTCAGGCCATTTCTTACCAAATGTAGTTTATCTTGTCTAAAAGCGGTGTTTTAAGACTCTAAAAGACAAAAATACAGTCATTTTGGCTAAAAAAGGTTTTCAGACCTTTGGTGACCAAATGCAGTTATTTTGACTAAAAAAGGCTTTTTAGACACTTGGAGACCAAAATAGAGTCATTTTGACCCAATCAAATGTTTCAGGCAATTGGTTACCAAATGCAATTATCTTGTCCACAACCGGCTTTTTAAGATTCTTATTGACAAAAATACAATCATTTTGACTACATATTTTTTTCAAACAGTTTGGTTATAAAAATGTTTTCAGAGCTTTGGTGACCAAATGCAGTTATTTTGACTAAAATAGGCTTTTTAGACACTTGGAGACCAAAATAGTGTCATTTTGAACCAAACTAATGTTTTCAGATCACTGGTAACAAAATGCAATTATCTTGTCTAAAACCGGCATTTTAAGACTCTAAAAGTCAAAAATACAGTCATTTTGGCTAAAAAAAGGTTTTCAGACCTTTGGTGACCAAACGTAGTTATTTTGACTAAAATTGGCTTTTTAGACACTTGGAGACCTAAATAGAGTTATTTTGACCAAAAACATTTTTTCAGGCCATTGGTTACCAAATGTAGTTTATCTTGTCTAAAAGCGGTGGTTTAAGACTCTAAAAGTCAAAAATACAGTCATTTTGACTAAAAAAGGTTTTCAGACCTTTGGTGACCAAATGCAGTTATTTTGACTAAATAAGGCTTTTTAGAAACATGGAGACCAAAATAAAGTCATTTTGACCCAAACAAATACCAAATCTAAATGCGGAGTTTTGAGACTCTAAAAGACAAAAATACAGTCATTTTGGCTAAAATAGTTTTTCAGACCTTTGTGACCAAACGTAGTTATTTTGACTAAAAAGGGCTTTTTAGACATTTGGAGACCTAAATAGAGTCATTTTGACCAAAAACATTTTTTCAGGCCATTTCTTACCAAATGTAGTTTATCTTGTCTAAAAGCGGTGTTTTAAGACTCTAAAAGACAAAAATACAGTCATTTTGGCTAAAAAAGGTTTTCAGACCTTTGGTGACCAAATGCAGTTATTTTGACTAAAAAAAGCTTTTTAGACACTTGGAGACCAAAATAGAGTCATTTTGACCCAATCAAATGTTTCAGGCAATTGGTTACCAAATGCAATTATCTTGTCCACAACCGACTTTTTAAGACTCTAATAGACGAAAATACAATCATTTTGACTACATTTTTTTAGACCTTTGGTGACCAAACGTAGTTATTTTGACTAAAAAGAGCTTTTTAGACACTTGGAGACCTAAAATGAGTGATTTTGACCAAAAACATTTTTTCAGGCCATTGGTTACCAAATGTAGTTTATCTTGTCTAAAAGCGGTGGTTTAAGACTCTAAAAGTCAAAAATACAGTCATTTTGGCTAAAAAAGGTTTTCAGACTTTTGGTGACCAAATGCATTTATTTTGATTAAATAGGCTTTTTAGACACTTGGAGACCAAAATAGAGTCATTTTGCCCAAACAAATGTTTCAGGCGATTGGTTAAAAAAATGCAATTTTCTTGTCCAAAACCGGCTTTTTAAGATTCTAATTGACAAAAATACAATCATTTTGACTACATATTTTTTTCAGACCTTTGGTGACCAAATGCAGTTATTTTGACTAAAAAGGGCTTTTAAGACACTTGGAGACCAAAATAGAGTCATTTTGACCAAAAAAATGTTTTCAGATCACTGGTTACGTAATGCAATTATCTTGTCTAAAACCGGCTTTTTAAGACTCTAAAAGACAAAAATACAGTCATTTTGGCTAAAAAAGTTTTCAGACCTTTGGTGACCAAACGTAGTTATTTTGACTAAAAAGGGGTTTTTGAACACTTGGAGACCTAAATAGAGTCCTTTTGACCAAAAACCTTTTTTCAGGCCATTGGTCACCAAATGTAGTTTATCTTGTCTAAAACCGGCTTTTAAAGACTCTAAAAGTCAAAAATACAGTCATTTTGGCTAAAAAAGGTTTTCAGACCTTTGGTGACCAAATGCAGTTATTTTGACTAAATAAGGCTTTTTAGAAACATTGAGACCAAAATAAAGTCATTTTGACCCAATCAAATGTTTCAGGCAATTGGTTACCAAATGCAATTATCTTGTCCGAAACCGGCTTTTAAAGACTCTAATAGACGAAAATACAATCATTTTGACTACATTTTTCAGACCTTTGGTGACCAAACGTAGTTATTTTGACTAAAATAGGCTTTTAAGACACTTGGAGACCAAAATAGAGTCATTTTGACCCAAACTAATGTTTTCAGATCACTGGTAACGAAATGCAATTATTTTGTCTAAAACCGGCTTTTTAAGACTCTAAAAGACAAAAATACAGTCATTTTGGCTAAAAAAGTTTTTCAGACCTTTGGTGACCAAACGTAGTTATTTTGACTAAAATTGGCTTTTTAGACACTTGGAGACCTAAATAGAATTATTTTGACCAAAAACATTTTTTCAGGCCATTGGTTACCAAATGTAGTTTATCTTGTCTAAAAGCGGTGGTTTAAGACTCTAAAAGTCAAAAATACAGTCATTTTGGCTAAAAAAGGTTTTCAGACCTTTGGTGACCAAATGCAGTTATTTTGACTAAATAAGGCTTTTTAGAAACATGGAGACCAAAATTAAGTCATTTTGACCCAAACAAATACCAAATCTAAATGCGGAGTTTTGAGACTCTAAAAGACAAAAATACAGTCATTTTGGCTAAAATAGTTTTTCAGACCTTTGTGACCAAACGTAGTTATTTTGACTAAAAAGGGCTTTTTAGACACTTGGAGACCTAAATAGAGTAATTTTGACCAAAAACATTTTTTCAGGCCATTTCTTACCAAATGTAGTTTATCTTGTCTAAAAGCGGTGTTTTAAGACTCTAAAAGACAAAAATACAGTTATTTTGACTAAAAAAGGCTTTTTAGACACTTGGAGACCAAAATAGAGTCATTTTGACCCAATCAAATGTTTCAGGCAATTGGTTACCAAATGCAATTATCTTGTCCACAACCGGCTTTTTAAGATTCTTATTGACAAAAATACAATTATTTTGACTACATATTTTTTTCAAACAGTTTGGTTACAAAAATGTTTTCAGAGCTTTGGTGACCAAATGCAGTTATTTTGACTAAAATAGGCTTTTTAGACACTTGGAGACCAAAATAGTGTCATTTTGAACCAAACTAATGTTTTCAGATCACTGGTAACAAAATGCAATTATCTTGTCTAAAACCGGCATTTTAAGACTCTAAAAGTCAAAAATACAGTCATTTTGGCTAAAAAAGGTTTTCAGACCTTTGGTGACCAAATGCAGTTATTTTGACTAAATAAGGCTTTTTAGAAACATGGAGACCAAAATAAAGTCATTTTGACCCAAACAAATACCAAATCTAAATGCGGAGTTTTGAGACTCTAAAAGACAAAAATACAGTCATTTTGGCTAAAATAGTTTTTCAGACCTTTGGTGACCAAACGTAGTTATTTTGACTAAAAAGGGCTTTTTAGAGACTTGGAGACCTAAATAGAGTCATTTTGACCAAAAACATTTTTTCAGGCCATTGGTTACCAAATGTAGTTTATCTTGTCTAAAAGCGGTGGTTTAAGACTCTAAAAGTCAAAAATACAGTCATTTTCACTAAAAAAGGTTTTCAGACCTTTGGTGACCAAATGCAGTTATTTTGACTAAATAAGGCTTTTTAGAAACATGGAGACCAAAATAAAGTCATTTTGACCCAAACAAATACCAAATCTAAATGCGGAGTTTTGAGACTCTAAAAGACAAAAATACAGTCATTTTGGCTAAAATAGTTTTTCAGACCTTTGGTGACCAAACGTAGTTATTTTGACTAAAAAGGGCTTTTTAGACACTTGGAGACCTAAATAGAGTCATTTTGACCAAAAACATTTTTTCAGGCCATTTCTTACCAAATGTAGTTTATCTTGTCTAAAAGCGGTGTTTTAAGACTCTAAAAGACAAAAATACAGTCATTTTGGCTAAAAAAGGTTTTCAGACCTTTGGTGACCAAATGCAGTTATTTTGACTAAAAAAAGCTTTTTAGACACTTGGAGACCAAAATAGAGTCATTTTGACCCAATCAAATGTTTCAGGAAATTGGTTACCAAATGCAATTATCTTGTCCACAACCGGCTTTTTAAGACTCTAATAGACGAAAATACAATCATTTTGACTACATTTTTTTAGACCTTTGGTGACCAAACGTAGTTATTTTGACTAAAAAGAGCTTTTTAGACACTTGGAGACCTAAAATGAGTGATTTTGACCAAAAACATTTTTTCAGGCCATTTCTTACCAAATGTAGTTTATCTTGTCTAAAAGCGGTGTTTTAAGACTCTAAAAGACAAAAATACAGTCATTTTGGCTAAAAAAGGTTTTCAGACCTTTGGTGACCAAATGCAGTTATTTTGACTAAAAAAGGCTTTTTAGACACTTGGAGACCAAAATAGAGTCATTTTGACCCAATCAAATGTTTCAGGCAATTGGTTACCAAATGCAATTATCTTGTCCACAACCGGCTTTTTAAGATTCTTATTGACAAAAATACAATCATTTTGACTACATATTTTTTTCAAACAGTTTGGTTATAAAAATGTTTTCAGAGCTTTGGTGACCAAATGCAGTTATTTTGACTAAAATAGGCTTTTTAGACACTTGGAGACCAAAATAGTGTCATTTTGAACCAAACTAATGTTTTCAGATCACTGGTAACAAAATGCAATTATCTTGTCTAAAACCAGCATTTTAAGACTCTAAAAGTCAAAAATACAGTCATTTTGGCTAAAAAAGGTTTTCAGACCTTTGGTGACCAAATGCAGTTATTTTGACTAAATAAGGCTTTTTAGAAACATGGAGACCAAAATAAAGTCATTTTGACCCAATCAAATGTTTCAGGCAATTGGTTACCAAATGCAATTATCTTGTCCGAAACCGGCTTTTAAAGACTCTAATAGACGAAAATACAATCATTTTGACTACATTTTTCAGACCTTTGGTGACCAAACGTAGTTATTTTGACTAAAATAGGCTTTTAAGACACTTGGAGACCAAAATAGAGTCATTTTGACCCAAACTAATGTTTTCAGATCACTGGTAACGAAATGCAATTATCTTGTCTAAAACCGGCTTTTTAAGACTCTAAAAGACAAAAATACAGTCATTTTGGCTAAAAAAGTTTTTCAGACCTTTGGTGACCAAACGTAGTTATTTTGACTAAAAAGAGCTTTTTAGACACTTGGAGACCTAAAATGAGTGATTTTGACCAAAAACCTTTTTTCAGGCCATTGGTTACCAAATGTAGTTTATCTTGTCTAAAAGCGGTGGTTTAAGACTCTAAAAGTCAAAAATACAGTCATTTTGGCTAAAAAAGGTTTTCAGACTTTTGGTGACCAAATGCATTTATTTTGATTAAATAGGCTTTTTAGACACTTGGAGACCAAAATAGAGTCATTTTGCCCAAACAAATGTTTCAGGCGATTGGTTAAAAAAATGCAATTATCTTGTCCAAAACCGGCTTTTTAAGATTCTAATTGACAAAAATACAGTCATTTTGACTACATATTTTTTTCAGACCTTTGGTGACCAAATGCAGTTATTTTGACTAAAAAGGGCTTTTAAGACACTTGGAGACCAAAATAGAGTCATTTTGACCAAAAAAATGTTTTCAGATCACTGGTTACGTAATGCAATTATCTTGTCTAAAACCGGCTTTTTAAGACTCTAAAAGACAAAAATACAGTCATTTTGGCTAAAAAAGTTTTTCAGACCTTTGGTGACCAAACGTAGTTATTTTGACTAAAAAGGGGTTTTTGAACACTTGGAGACCTAAATAGAGTCATTTTGACCAAAAACCTTTTTTCAGGCCATTGGTCACCAAATGTAGTTTATCTTGTCTAAAACCGGCTTTTTAAGACTCTAAAAGTCAAAAATACAGTCATTTTGGCTAAAAAAGGTTTTCAGACCTTTGGTGACCAAATGCAGTTATTTTGACTAAAAAAGGCTTTTTAGACACTTGGAGACCAAAATAGTGTCGTTTTGAACCAAACTAATGTTTTCAGATTACTGGTAACAAAATGCAATTATCTTGTCTAAAACCGGCATTTTAAGACTCTAAAAGTCAAAAATACAGTCATTTTGGCTAAAAAAGGTTTTCAGACCTTTGGTGACCAAATGCAGTTATTTTGACTAAATAAGGCTTTTTAGAAACATGGAGACCAAAATAAAGTCATTTTGACCCAATCAAAGGTTTCAGGCAATTGGTTACCAAATGCAATTATCTTGTCCGAAACCGGCTTTTAAAGACTCTAATAGACGAAAATACAATCATTTTGACTACATTTTTCAGACCTTTGGTGACCAAACGTAGTTATTTTGACTAAAATAGGCTTTTAAGACACTTGGAGACCAAAATAGAGTCATTTTGACCCAAACTAATGTTTTCAGATCACTGGTAACGAAATGCAATTATCTTGTCTAAAACCGGCTTTTTAAGACTCTAAAAGACAAAAATACAGTCATTTTGGCTAAAAAAATTTTTCAGACCTTTGGTGACCAAACGTAGTTATTTTGACTAAAATTGGCCTTTTAGACACTTGGAGACCTAAATAGAGTTATTTTGACCAAAAACATTTTTTCAGGCCATTGGTTACCAAATGTAGTTTATCTTGTCTAAAAGCGGTGGTTTAAGACTCTAAAAGTCAAAAATACAGTCATTTTGACTAAAAAAGGTTTTCAGACCTTTGGTGATCAAACGTAGTTATTTTGTCTAAAAAGTCCTTTTTAGACACTTGGAGACCTAAATAGAGTCATTTTGACCAAAAACATTTTTTCAGGCCATTGGTTACCAAATGTAGTTTATCTTGTGTAAAAACGGTGTTTTAAGACTCTAAAAGCCAAAAATACAGGCAGTTTGGTTACAAAAAGGTTTTCAGAGCTTTTGTGACCAAATGCAGTTATTTTGACTAAAATAGGCTTTTTAGACACTTGGAGACCAAAATAGTGTCATTTTGAACCAAACTAATGTTTTCAGATCACTGGTAACAAAATGCAATTATCTTGTCTAAAACCGGCTTTTTAAGACTCTAAAAGTCAAAAATACAGTCATTTTGGCTAAAAAAGGTTTTCAGACCTTTGGTGACCAAATGCAGTTATTTTGACTAAATGAGGCTTTTTAGAATTATGGAGACCAAAATAAAGTCATTTTGACCCAAACAAATACCAAATCTAAATGCGGAGTTTTGAGACTCTAAAAGACAAAAATACAGTCATTTTGGCTAAAAAAAGGTTTTCAGACCTTTGGTGACCAAATACAGTTTTTTTGACTAAAAAAGGCTTTTTAGACACTTGGAGACCAAAATAGAGTCATTTTGACCCAAACAAATGTTTCAGGCGATTGGTTAAAAAAATGCAATTATCTTGTCCAAAACCAGCTTTTTAAGACTCTAATAGACGAACATACAATCATTTTGACTACATATTTTTTTTCAGACCTTTGGTTACCAAATGCAGTTATTTTGACTAAATAAGGCTTTTTAGAAACATGGAGACAAAAATAAAGTCATTTTGACCCAAACAAATACCAAATCTAAATGCGGAGTTTTGAGACTCTAAAAGACAAAAATACAGTCATTTTGGTTAAAATCGTTTTTCAGACCTTTGGTGACCAAAATGTAGTTATTTTGACTAAATAAGGCTTTTTAGAAACACGGAGACCAAAATAAAGTAATTTTGACCCAAAGAAATACCATATCTAAATGCGGTGTTTTGAGACTCTAAAAGACAAAAATACAGTCATTTTGGCTAAAATAGTTTTTCAGACCTTTAGTGACCAAACGTAGTTATTTTGACTAAAATTGGCTTTTTAGACACTTGGAGACCTAAATAGAATTATTTTGACCAAAAACATTTTTTCAGGCCATTTCTTACCAAATGTAGTTTATCTTGTCTAAAAGCGGTGTTTTAAGACTCTAAAAGACAAAAATACAGTCATTTTGGCTAAAAAAGGTTTTCAGACCTTTGGTGACCAAATGCAGTTATTTTGACTAAAAAAGGCTTTTTAGACACTTGGAGACCAAAATAGAGTCATTTTGACCCAATCAAATGTTTCAGGCAATTGGTTACCAAATGCAATTATCTTGTCCACAACCGGCTTTTTAAGATTCGTATTGACAAAAATACAATTATTTTGACTACATATTTTTTTCAAACAGTTTGGTTACAAAAATGTTTTCAGAGCTTTGGTGACCAAATGCAGTTATTTTGACTAAAATAGGCTTTTTAGACACTTGGAGACCAAAATAGTGTCATTTTGAACCAAACTAATGTTTTCAGATCACTGGTAACAAAATGCAATTATCTTGTCTAAAACCGGCATTTTAAGACTCTAAAAGTCAAAAATACAGTCATTTTGGCTAAAAAAGGTTTTCAGACCTTTGGTGACCAAATGCAGTTATTTTGACTAAATAAGGCTTTTTAGAAACATGGGGACCAAAATAAAGTCATTTTGACCCAATCAAATGTTTCTGGCAATTGGTTACCAAATGCAATTATCTTGTCCGAAACCGGCTTTTAAAGACTCTAATAGACGAAAATACAATCATTTTGACTACATTTTTCAGACCTTTGGTGACCAAACGTAGTTATTTTGACTAAAATAGGCTTTTAAGACACTTGGAGACCAAAATAGAGTCATTTTGACCCAAACTAATGTTTTCCGATCACTGGTAACGAAATGCAATTATCTTGTCTAAAACCGGCTTTTTATGACTCTAAAAGACAAAAATACAGTCATTTTGGCTAAAAAAGTTTTTCAGACCTTTGGTGACCAAACGTAGTTATTTTGACTAAAATTGGCTTTTTAGACACTTGGAGACCTAAATAGAGTTATTTTGACCAAAAACATTTTTTCAGGCCATTGGTTACCAAATGTAGTTTATCTTGTCTAAAAGCGGTGGTTTAAGACTCTAAAAGTCAAAAATACAGTCATTTTGACTAAAAAAGGTTTTCAGACCTTTGGTGACCAAATGCAGTTATTTTGACTAAATAAGGCTTTTTAGAAACATGGAGACCAAAATAAAGTCATTTTGACCCAAACAAATACCAAATCTAAATGCGGAGTTTTGAGACTCTAAAAGACAAAAATACAGTCATTTTGGCTAAAATAGTTTTTCAGACCTTTGTGACCAAACGTAGTTATTTTGACTAAAAAGGGCTTTTTAGACACTTGGAGACCTAAATAGAGTCATTTTGACCAAAAACATTTTTTCAGGCCATTTCTTACCAAATGTAGTTTATCTTGTCTAAAAGCGGTGTTTTAAGACTCTAAAAGACAAAAATACAGTCATTTTGGCTAAAAAAGGTTTTCAGACCTTTGGTGACCAAATGCAGTTATTTTGACTAAAAAAAGCTTTTTAGACACTTGGAGACCAAAATAGAGTCATTTTGACCCAATCAAATGTTTCAGGCAATTGGTTACCAAATGCAATTATCTTGTCCACAACCGGCTTTTTAAGACTCTAATAGACGAAAATACAATCATTTTGACTACATTTTTTTAGACCTTTGGTGACCAAACGTAGTTATTTTGACTAAAAAGAGCTTTTTAGACACTTGGAGACCTAAAATGAGTGATTTTGACCAAAAACATTTTTTCAGGCCATTGGTTACCAAATGTAGTTTATCTTGTCTAAAAGCGGTGGTTTAAGACTCTAAAAGTCAAAAATAGTCATTTTGGCTAAAAAAGGTTTTCAGACTTTTGGTGACCAAATGCATTTATTTTGATTAAATAGGCTTTTTAGACACTTGGAGACCAAAATAGAGTCATTTTGACCAAAAAAATGTTTTCAGATCACTGGTTACGTAATGCAATTATCTTGTCTAAAACCGGCTTTTTAAGACTCTAAAAGACAAAAATACAGTCATTTTGGCTAAAAAAGTTTTCAGACCTTTGGTGACCAAACGTAGTTATTTTGACTAAAAAGGGGTTTTTGAACACTTGGAGACCTAAATAGAGTCATTTTGACCAAAAACCTTTTTTCAGGCCATTGGTCACCAAATGTAGTTTATCTTGTCTAAAACCGGCTTTTTAAGACTCTAAAAGACAAAAATACAGTCATTTTGGCTAAAAAAGTTTTTCAGACCTTTGGTGACCAAACGTAGTTATTTTGACTAAAAAGGGCTTTTTAGACACTTGGAGACCTAAATAGAATTATTTTGACCAAAAACATTTTTTCAGGCCATTGGTTACCAAATGTAGTTTATCTTGTCTAAAAGCGGTGGTTTAAGACTCTAAAAGTCAAAAATACAGTCATTTTGGCTAAAAAAGGTTTTCAGACCTTTGGTGACCAAATGCAGTTATTTTGACTAAATAAGGCTTTTTAGAAACATGGAGACCAAAATTAAGTCATTTTGACCCAAACAAATACCAAATCTAAATGCGGAGTTTTGAGACTCTAAAAGACAAAAATACAGTCATTTTGGCTAAAATAGTTTTTCAGACCTTTGTGACCAAACGTAGTTATTTTGACTAAAAAGGGCTTTTTAGACACTTGGAGACCTAAATAGAGTAATTTTGACCAAAAACATTTTTTCAGGCCATTTCTTACCAAATGTAGTTTATCTTGTCTAAAAGCGGTGTTTTAAGACTCTAAAAGACAAAAATACAGTCATTTTGGCTAAAAAAGGTTTTCAGACCTTTGGTGACCAAATGCAGTTATTTTGACTAAAAAAGGCTTTTTAGACACTTGGAGACCAAAATAGAGTCATTTTGACCCAATCAAATGTTTCAGGCAATTGGTTACCAAATGCAATTATCTTGTCCACAACCGGCTTTTTAAGATTCTTATTGACAAAAATACAATTATTTTGACTACATATTTTTTTCAAACAGTTTGGTTACAAAAATGTTTTCAGAGCTTTGGTGACCAAATGCAGTTATTTTGACTAAAATAGGCTTTTTAGACACTTGGAGACCAAAATAGTGTCATTTTGAACCAAACTAATGTTTTCAGATCAATGGTAACAAAATGCAATTATCTTGTCTAAAACCGGCATTTTAAGACTCTAAAAGTCAAAAATACAGTCATTTTGGCTAAAAAAGGTTTTCAGACCTTTGGTGACCAAATGCAGTTATTTTGACTAAATAAGGCTTTTTAGAAACATGGAGACCAAAATAAAGTCATTTTGACCCAATCAAATGTTTCAGGCAATTGGTTACCAAATGCAATTATCTTGTCCGAAACCGGCTTTTAAAGACTCTAATAGACGAAAATACAATCATTTTGACTACATTTTTCAGACCTTTGGTGACCAAACGTAGTTATTTTGACTAAAATAGGCTTTTAAGACACTTGGAGACCAAAATAGAGTCATTTTGACCCAAACTAATGTTTTCAGATCACTGGTAACGAAATGCAATTATCTTGTCTAAAACCGGCTTTTTAAGACTCTAAAAGACAAAACTACAGTCATTTTGGCTAAAATAGTTTTTCAGACCTTTGGTGACCAAACGTTGTTATTTTGACTAAAAAGGGCTTTTTAGACACTTGGAGACCTAAATGGAGTCATTTTGACCAAAAACATTTTTTCAGGCCATTTCTTACCAAATGTAGTTTATCTTGTCTAAAAGCGGTGTTTTAAGACTCTAAAAGACAAAAATACAGTCATTTTGGCTAAAAAAGGTTTTCAGACCTTTGGTGACCAAATGCAGTTATTTTGACTAAAAAAGGCTTTTTAGACACTTGGAGACCAAAATAGAGTCATTTTGACCCAATCAAATGTTTCAGGCAATTGGTTACCAAATGCAATTATCTTGTCCGAAACCGGCTTTTAAAGACTCTAATAGACGAAAATACAATCATTTTGACTACATTTTTCAGACCTTTGGTGACCAAATGTAGTTATTTTGACTAAAAAGAGCTTTTTAGACACTTGGAGACCTAAATAGAGTGATTTTGACCAAAAACATTTTTTCTGGCCATTGGTTACCAAATGTAGTTTATCTTGTCTAAAAGCGGTGGTTTAAGGCTCTAAAAGTCAAAAATACAGTCATTTTGGCTAAAAAAGGTTTTCAGACTTTTGGTGACCAAATGCATTTATTTTGACTAAAATAGGCTTTTAAGACACTTGGAGACCAAAATAGAGTCATTTTGACCCAAACTAATGTTTTCAGATCACTGGTAACGAAATGCAATTATCTTGTCTAAAACCGGCTTTTTAAGACTCTAAAAGACAAAAATACAGTCATTTTGGCTAAAACAGTTTTTCAGACCTTTGGTGACCAAACGTAGTTATTTTGACTAAAATTGGCTTTTTAGACACTTGGAGACCTAAATAGAGTTATTTTGACCAAAAACATTTTTTCAGGCCATTGGTTACCAAATGTAGTTTATCTTGTCTAAAAGCGGTGGTTTAAGACTCTAAAAGTCAAAAATACAGTCATTTTGGCTAAAAAAGGTTTTCAGACCTTTGGTGACCAAATGCAGTTATTTTGACTAAATAAGGCTTTTTAGAAACATGGAGACCAAAATAAAGTCATTTTGACCCAAACAAATACCAAATCTTAATGCGGAGTTTTGAGACTCTAAAAGACAAAAATACAGTCATTTTGGCTAAAATAGTTTTTCAGACCTTTGGTGACCAAACGTAGTTATTTTGACTAAAAAGGGCTTTTTAGACACTTGGAGACCTAAATAGAGTCATTTTGACCAAAAACATTTTTTCAGGCCATTTCTTACCAAATGTAGTTTATCTTGTCTAAAAGCGGTGTTTTAAGACTCTAAAAGACAAATATACAGTCATTTTGGCTAAAAAAGGTTTTCAGACCTTTGGTGACCAAATGCAGTTATTTTGACTAAAAAAGGCTTTTTAGACACTTGGAGACCAAAATAGAGTAATTTTGACCAAAAACATGTTTTCAGGCCATTGGTTACCAAATGATGTTTATCTTGTCTAAAAGCGGTGTTTTAAGACTCTAAAAGACAAAAATACAGTCATTTTGGCTAAAAAAGGTTTTCAGACCTTTGGTGACCAAATTTAGTTATTTTGACTAAAAAAAGGCTTTTTAGACACTTGGAGACCAAAATAGAGTCATTTTGACCCAATCAAATGTTTCAGGCAATTGGTTACCAAATGCAATTATCTTGTCCACAACCGGCTTTTTAAGACTCTAATAGACGAAAATACAATCATTTTGACTACATTTTTTTAGACCTTTGGTGACCAAACGTAGTTATTTTGACTAAAAAGAGCTTTTTAGACACTTGGAGACCTAAAATGAGTGATTTTGACCAAAAACCTTTTTTCAGGCCATTGGTTACCAAATGTAGTTTATCTTGTCTAAAAGCGGTGGTTTAAGACTCTAAAAGTCAAAAATACAGTCATTTTGGCTAAAAAAGGTTTTCAGACTTTTGGTGACCAAATGCATTTATTTTGATTAAATAGGCTTTTTAGACACTTGGAGACCAAAATAGAGTCATTTTGCCCAAACAAATGTTTCAGGCGATTGGTTAAAAAAATGCAATTATCTTGTCCAAAACCGGCTTTTTAAGATTCTAATTGACAAAAATACAATCATTTTGACTACATATTTTTTTCAGACCTTTGGTGACCAAATGCAGTTATTTTGACTAAAAAGGGCTTTTAAGACACTTGGAGACCAAAATAGAGTCATTTTGACCAAAAAAATGTTTTCAGATCACTGGTTACGTAATGCAATTATCTTGTCTAAAACCGGCTTTTTAAGACTCTAAAAGACAAAAATACAGTCATTTTGGCTAAAAAAGTTTTTCAGACCTTTGGTGACCAAACGTAGTTATTTCGACTAAAAAGGGGTTTTTGAACACTTGGAGACCTAAATAGAGTCATTTTGACCAAAAACCTTTTTTCAGGCCATTGGTCACCAAATGTAGTTTATCTTGTCTAAAACCGGCTTTTTAAGACTCTAAAAGTCAAAAATACAGTCATTTTGGCTAAAAAAGGTTTTCAGACCTTTGGTGACCAAATGCAGTTATTTTGACTAAATAAGGCTTTTTAGAAACATGGAGACCAAAATAAAGTCATTTTGACCCAATCAAATGTTTCAGGCAATTGGTTAACAAATGCAATTATCTTGTCCGAAACCGGCTTTTAAAGACTCTAATAGACGAAAATACAATCATTTTGACTACATTTTTCAGACCTTTGGTGACCAAACGTAGTTATTTTGACTAAAATAGGCTTTTAAGACACTTGGAGACCAAAATAGAGTCATTTTGACCCAAACTAATGTTTTCAGATCACTGGTAACGAAATGCAATTATCTTGTCTAAAACCGGCTTTTTAAGACTCTAAAAGACAAAAATACAGTCATTTTGGCTAAAAAAGTTTTTCAGACCTTTGGTGACCAAACGTAGTTATTTTGACTAAAAAGGGCTTTTTAGACACTTGGAGACCTAAATAGAGTCATTTTGACCAAAAACATTTTTTCAGGCCATTTCTTACCAAATGTAGTTTATCTTGTCTAAAAGCGGTGTTTTAAGACTCTAAAAGACAAAAATACAGTCATTTTGGCTAAAAAAGGTTTTCAGACCTTTGGTGACCAAATGCAGTTATTTTGACTAAAAAAGGCTTTTTAGACACTTGGAGACCAAAATAGAGTCATTTTGACCCAATCAAATGTTTCAGGCAATTGGTTACCAAATGCAATTATCTTGTCCACAACCGGCTTTTTAAGATTCTTATTGACAAAAATACAATCATTTTGACTACATATTTTTTTCAAACAGTTTGGTTATAAAAATGTTTTCAGAGCTTTGGTGACCAAATGCAGTTATTTTGACTAAATATGCTTTTTAGACACTTGGAGACCAAAATAGAGTCATTTTGACCAAAAAAATGTTTTCAGATCACTGGTTACGTAATGCAATTATCTTGTCTAAAACCGGCTTTTTAAGACTCTAAAAGACAAAAATACAGTCATTTTTGCTAAAAAAGTTTTTCAGACCTTTGGTGACCAAACGTAGTTATTTTGACTAAAATTGGCTTTTTAGACACTTGGAGACCTAAATAGAGTTATTTTGACCAAAAACATTTTTTCAGGCCATTGGTTACCAAATGTAGTTTATCTTGTCTAAAAGCGGTGGTTTAAGACTCTAAAAGTCAAAAATACAGTCATTTTGACTAAAAAAGGTTTTCAGACCTTTGGTGACCAAATGCAGTTATTTTGACTAAATAAGGCTTTTTAGAAACATGGAGACCAAAATAAAGTCATTTTGACCCAAACAAATACCAAATCTAAATGCGGAGTTTTGAGACTCTAAAAGACAAAAATACAGTCATTTTGGCTAAAATAGTTTTTCAGACCTTTGGTGACCAAACGTAGTTATTTTGACTAAAAAGGGCTTTTTAGACACTTGGAGACCTAAATAGAGTCATTTTGACCAAAAACATTTTTTCAGGCCATTTCTTACCAAATGTAGTTTATCTTGTCTAAAAGCGGTGTTTTAACGTCACTCGCCTGTCACTGACTTGCGAGCCTATAGCGAGCGGGCGCGCGCCCGCCGAGGCGCGCGCCCGCCGCGGCTCGTTCACAGGCAAGTCAGTGCGTGTGACCGGCGGACTCGATGTCCGCCAGTCACACTGCGATCGCTCCTGTGAAGGGAGAAAGACAGAGCAGCTTGTGTAAACAAGCTGCCTGTCAGTTCTCCCTGTGTAAAAGTAAAGATCTGACCGTTCTATGTAGAACGGTTGATCTTTGCTTTTACACCAATAGCAATGTCCCTACACAGTAGAAAGCACGCCCCTAGGACACACTTAACCCCTCCCTGTCCAATAAAGTTAACCCCTTCCCTGCCAGTGTCATTTTTGCAGTAACAGTGCATATGTATAGCACTGATTACTGCAGTAATGTCACTGGTAACCCCAAAAGTGTCAAAAATGTCAGTCAAGGGTCCGATCTGTCCGCCGCAATGTCGCAGTACCGAAAAAAAAATCGCAGATCGCCGCCATTACGCGTTAAAAAAAAAAACACCAAAAATGACAAAAATCTTTCTCTTTGTTAGTAAACGCGATAACTTTTGCGCAAACCAATCAAAATACGCTTTTTGCGATTTTTTTTACCAAACATAGGTAGCATAAAACAAATTGGCCGAAAAATGTTAAAAAATTTTGATTTTTACTTTTTTTTTTGGGGAATTTCATATAAAAAAATGTGAAAAATATTGTTATTTTTGCAAAATTTACGCTCTTTTTTTGTTTATAGCGCGTGATCAAAAAATCGCACAGGTGATCAAATACCACCAAAAGAAAGCTCTGTTTGTGGGAAAAAAAGGACGTCAAATTCGTTTAGGTACAGCGTCGCACGACCGCGCAATTGTCCGTTAAAGTCACGCAGTAAAAAATCGCAAAAAAACCCCTGGTCCTTTAGCAGCCAAATCCTCCGGGGCTTAAGTGGTTAAGACTCTAAAAGACAAAAATACAGTCATTTTGGCTAAAAAAGGTTTTCAGACCTTTGGTGACCAAATGCAGTTATTTTGACTAAAAAAAGCTTTTTAGACACTTGGAGACCAAAATAGAGTCATTTTGACCCAATCAAATGTTTCAGGCAATTGGTTACCAAATGCAATTATCTTGTCCACAACCGGCTTTTTAAGACTCTAATAGACGAAAATACAATCATTTTGACTACATTTTTTTAGACCTTTGGTGACCAAACGTAGTTATTTTGACTAAAAAGAGCTTTTTAGACACTTGGAGACCTAAAATGAGTGATTTTGACCAAAAACATTTTTTCAGGCCATTGGTTACCAAATGTAGTTTATCTTGTCTAAAAGCGGTGGTTTAAGACTCTAAAAGTCAAAAATACAGTCATTTTGGCTAAAAAAGGTTTTCAGACTTTTGGTGACCAAATGCATTTATTTTGATTAAATAGGCTTTTTAGACACTTGGAGACCAAAATAAAGTCATTTTGACCCAAACAAATACCAAATCTAAATGCGGAGTTTTGAGACTCTAAAAGACAAAAATACAGTCATTTTGGCTAAAATAGTTTTTCAGACCTTTGGTGACCAAACGTAGTTATTTTGACTAAAAAGGGCTTTTTAGACACTTGGAGACCTAAATAGAGTCATTTTGACCAAAAACATTTTTTCAGGCCATTTCTTACCAAATGTAGTTTATCTTGTCTAAAAGCGGTGTTTTAAGACTCTAAAAGACAAAAATACAGTCATTTTGGCTAAAAAAGGTTTTCAGACCTTTGGTGACCAAATGCAGTTATTTTGACTAAAAAAAGGCTTTTTAGACACTTGGAGACCAAAATAGAGTCATTTTGACCCAATCAAATGTTTCAGGCAATTGGTTACCAAATGCAATTATCTTGTCCACAACCGGCTTTTTAAGACTCTAATAGACGAAAATACAATCATTTTGACTACATTTGTTTAGACCTTTGGTGACCAAACGTAGTTATTTTGACTAAAAAGAGCTTTTTAGACACTTGGAGACCTAAAATGAGTGATTTTGACCAAAAACCTTTTTTCAGGCCATTGGTTACCAAATGTAGTTTATCTTGTCTAAAAGCGGTGGTTTAAGACTCTAAAAGTCAAAAATACAGTCATTTTGGCTAAAAAAGGTTTTCAGACTTTTGGTGACCAAATGCATTTATTTTGATTAAATAGGCTTTTTAGACACTTGGAGACCAAAATAGAGTCATTTTGCCCAAACAAATGTTTCAGGCGATTGGTTAAAAAAATGCAATTATCTTGTCCAAAACCGGCTTTTTAAGATTCTAATTGACAAAAATACAATCATTTTGACTACATATTTTTTCAGACCTTTGGTGACCAAATGCAGTTATTTTGACTAAAAAGGGCTTTTAAGACACTTGGAGACCAAAATAGAGTCATTTTGACCAAAAAAATGTTTTCAGATCACTGGTTACGTAATGCAATTATCTTGTCTAAAACCGGCTTTTTAAGACTCTAAAAGACAAAAATACAGTCATTTTGGCTAAAAAAGTTTTTCAGACCTTTGGTGACCAAACGTAGTTATTTTGACTAAAAAGGGCTTTTAAGACACTTGGAGACCAAAATAGAGTCATTTTGACCAAAAACCTTTTTTCAGGCCATTGGTCACCAAATGTAGTTTATCTTGTCTAAAACCGGCTTTTTAAGACTCTAAAAGTCAAAAATACAGTCATTTTGGCTAAAAAAGGTTTTCAGACCTTTGGTGACCAAATGCAGTTATTTTGACTAAAAAAGGCTTTTTAGACACTTGGAGACCAAAATAGTGTCATTTTGAACCAAACTAATGTTTTCAGATCACTGGTAACAAAATGCAATTATCTTGTCTAAAACCGGCATTTTAAGACTCTAAAAGTCAAAAATACAGTCATTTTGGCTAAAAAAGGTTTTCAGACCTTTGGTGACCAAATGCAGTTATTTTGACTAAATAAGGCTTTTTAGAAACATGGAGACCAAAATAAAGTCATTTTGACCCAATCAAAGGTTTCAGGCAATTGGTTACCAAATGCAATTATCTTGTCCGAAACCGGCTTTTAAAGACTCTAATAGACGAAAATACAATCATTTTGATTACATTTTTCAGACCTTTGGTGACCAAACGTAGTTATTTTGACTAAAATAGGCTTTTAAGACACTTGGAGACCAAAATAGAGTCATTTTGACCCAAACTAATGTTTTCAGATCACTGGTAACGAAATGCAATTATCTTGTCTAAAACCGGCTTTTTAAGACTCTAAAAGACAAAAATACAGTCATTTTGGCTAAAACAGTTTTTCAGACCTTTGGTGACCAAACGTAGTTATTTTGACTAAAATTGGCTTTTTAGACACTTGGAGACCTAAATAGAGTTATTTTGACCAAAAACATTTTTTCAGGCCATTGGTTACCAAATGTAGTTTATCTTGTCTAAAAGCGGTGGTTTAAGACTCTAAAAGTCAAAAATACAGTCATTTTGACTAAAAAAGGTTTTCAGACCTTTGGTGATCAAACGTAGTTATTTTGTCTAAAAAGTCCTTTTTAGACACTTGGAGACCTAAATAGAGTCATTTTGACCAAAAACATTTTTTCAGGCCATTGGTTACCAAATGTAGTTTATCTTGTGTAAAAACGGTGTTTTAAGACTCTAAAAGCCAAAAATACAGGCAGTTTGGTTACAAAAAGGTTTTCAGAGCTTTTGTGACCAAATGCAGTTATTTTGACTAAAATAGGCTTTTTAGACACTTGGAGACCAAAATAGTGTCATTTTGAACCAAACTAATGTTTTCAGATCACTGGTAACAAAATGCAATTATCTTGTCTAAAACCGGCTTTTTAAGACTCTAAAAGTCAAAAATACAGTCATTTTGGCTAAAAAAGGTTTTCAGACCTTTGGTGACCAAATGCAGTTATTTTGACTAAATGAGGCTTTTTAGAAACATGGAGACCAAAATAAAGTCATTTTGACCCAAACAAATACCAAATCTAAATGCGGAGTTTTGAGACTCTAAAAGACAAAAATACAGTCATTTTGGCTAAAAAAAGGTTTTCAGACCTTTGGTGACCAAATACAGTTTTTTTGACTAAAAAAGGCTTTTTAGACACTTGGAGACCAAAATAGAGTAATTTTGACCCAAACAAATGTTTCAGGCGATTGGTTAAAAAAATGCAATTATCTTGTCCAAAACCAGCTTTTTAAGACTCTAATAGACGAACATACAATCATTTTGACTACATATTTTTTTTCAGACCTTTGGTTACCAAATGCAGTTATTTTGACTAAATAAGGCTTTTTAGAAACATGGAGACAAAAATAAAGTCATTTTGACCCAAATAAATACCAAATCTAAATGCGGAGTTTTGAGACTCTAAAAGACAAAAATACAGTCATTTTGGTTAAAATCGTTTTTCAGACCTTTGGTGACCAAAATGTAGTTATTTTGACTAAATAAGGCTTTTTAGAAACACGGAGACCAAAATAAAGTCATTTTGACCCAAAGAAATACCATATCTAAATGCGGTGTTTTGAGACTCTAAAAGACAAAAATACAGTCATTTTGGCTAAAATAGTTTTTCAGACCTTTGGTGACCAAACGTAGTTATTTTGACTAAAATTGGCTTTTTAGACACTTGGAGACCTAAATAGAATTATTTTGACCAAAAACATTTTTTCAGGCCATTTCTTACCAAATGTAGTTTATCTTGTCTAAAAGCGGTGTTTTAAGACTCTAAAAGACAAAAATACAGTCATTTTGGCTAAAAAAGGTTTTCAGACCTTTGGTGACCAAATGCAGTTATTTTGACTAAAAAAGGCTTTTTAGACACTTGGAGACCAAAATAGAGTCATTTTGACCCAATCAAATGTTTCAGGCAATTGGTTACCAAATGCAATTATCTTGTCCACAACCGGCTTTTTAAGACTCTAATAGACAAAAATACAATCATTTTGACTACATTTGTTTAGACCTTTGGTGACCAAACGTAGTTATTTTGACTAAAAAGAGCTTTTTAGACACTTGGAGACCTAAAATGAGTGATTTTGACCAAAAACCTTTTTTCAGGCCATTGGTTACCAAATGTAGTTTATCTTGTCTAAAAGCGGTGGTTTAAGACTCTAAAAGTCAAAAATACAGTCATTTTGGCTAAAAAAGGTTTTCAGACTTTTGGTGACCAAATGCATTTATTTTGATTAAATAGGCTTTTTAGACACTTGGAGACCAAAATAGAGTCATTTTGCCCAAACAAATGTTTCAGGCGATTGGTTAAAAAAATGCAATTATCTTGTCCAAAACCGGCTTTTTAAGATTCTAATTGACAAAAATACAATCATTTTGACTACATATTTTTTTCAGACCTTTGGTGACCAAATGCAGTTATTTTGACTAAAAAGGGCTTTTAAGACACTTGGAGACCAAAATAGAGTCATTTTGACCAAAAAAATGTTTTCAGATCACTGGTTACGTAATGCAATTATCTTGTCTAAAACCGGCTTTTTAAGACTCTAAAAGACAAAAATACAGTCATTTTGGCTAAAAAAGTTTTTCAGACCTTTGGTGACCAAACGTAGTTATTTTGACTAAAAAGGGGTTTTTGAACACTTGGAGACCTAAATAGAGTCATTTTGACCAAAAACCTTTTTTCAGGCCATTGGTCACCAAATGTAGTTTATCTTGTCTAAAACCGGCTTTTTAAGACTCTAAAAGTCAAAAATACAGTCATTTTGGCTAAAAAAGGTTTTCAGACCTTTGGTGACCAAATGCAGTTATTTTGACTAAAAAAGGCTTTTTAGACACTTGGAGACCAAAATAGTGTCATTTTGAACCAAACTAATGTTTTCAGATCACTGGTAACAAAATGCAATTATCTTGTCTAAAACCGGCATTTTAAGACTCTAAAAGTCAAAAATACAGTCATTTTGGCTAAAAAAGGTTTTCAGACCTTTGGTGACCAAATGCAGTTATTTTGACTAAATAAGGCTTTTTAGAAACATGGAGACCAAAATAAAGTCATTTTGACCCAATCAAAGGTTTCAGGCAATTGGTTACCAAATGCAATTATCTTGTCCGAAACCGGCTTTTAAAGACTCTAATAGACGAAAATACAATCATTTTGACTACATTTTTCAGACCTTTGGTGACCAAACGTAGTTATTTTGACTAAAATAGGCTTTTAAGACACTTGGAGACCAAAATAGAGTCATTTTGACCCAAACTAATGTTTTCAGATCACTGGTAACGAAATGCAATTATCTTGTCTAAAACCGGCTTTTTAAGACTCTAAAAGACAAAAATACAGTCATTTTGGCTAAAAAAAATTTTCAGACCTTTGGTGACCAAACGTAGTTATTTTGACTAAAATTGGCTTTTTAGACACTTGGAGACCTAAATAGAGTTATTTTGACCAAAAACATTTTTTCAGGCCATTGGTTACCAAATGTAGTTTATCTTGTCTAAAAGCGGTGGTTTAAGACTCTAAAAGTCAAAAATACAGTCATTTTGACTAAAAAAGGTTTTCAGACCTTTGGTGATCAAACGTAGTTATTTTGTCTAAAAAGTCCTTTTTAGACACTTGGAGACCTAAATAGAGTCATTTTGACCAAAAACATTTTTTCAGGCCATTGGTTACCAAATGTAGTTTATCTTGTGTAAAAACGGTGTTTTAAGACTCTAAAAGCCAAAAATACAGGCAGTTTGGTTACAAAAAGGTTTTCAGAGCTTTTGTGACCAAATGCAGTTATTTTGACTAAAATAGGCTTTTTAGACACTTGGAGACCAAAATAGTGTCATTTTGAACCAAACTAATGTTTTCAGATCACTGGTAACAAAATGCAATTATCTTGTCTAAAACCGGCTTTTTAAGACTCTAAAAGTC
This sequence comes from Pelophylax lessonae, assembly GCF_965119305.1. Lineage (NCBI taxonomy): Eukaryota > Metazoa > Chordata > Amphibia > Anura > Ranidae > Pelophylax > Pelophylax lessonae. The sequence goes on from NW_028119983.1 coordinate 47,910, forward strand.
AAAAATACAGTCATTTTGGCTAAAAAAGGTTTTCAGACCTTTGGTGACCAAATGCAGTTATTTTGACTAAATGAGGCTTTTTAGAAACATGGAGACCAAAATAAAGTCATTTTGACCCAAACAACTACCAAATCTAAATGCGGAGTTCTGAGACTCTAAAAGACAAAAATACAGTCATTTTGGCTAAAAAAAGGTTTTCAGACCTTTGGTGACCAAATACAGTTTTTTTGACTAAAAAAGGCTTTTTAGACACTTGGAGACCAAAATAGAGTCATTTTGACCCAAACAAATGTTTCAGGCGATTGGTTAAAAAAATGCAATTATCTTGTCCAAAACCAGCTTCTTAAGACTCTAATAGACGAACATACAATCATTTCGACTACATATTTTTTTCAGACCTTTGGTTACCAAATGCAGTTATTTTGACTAAATAAGGCTTTTTAGAAACATGGAGACAAAAATAAAGTCATTTTGACCCAAACAAATACCAAATCTAAATGCGGAGTTTTGAGACTCTAAAAGACAAAAATACAGTCATTTTGGTTAAAATCGTTTTTCAGACCTTTGGTGACCAAAATGTAGTTATTTTGACTAAATAAGGCTTTTTAGAAACACGGAGACCAAAATAAAGTCATTTTGACCCAAAGAAATACCATATCTAAATGCGGTGTTTTGAGACTCTAAAAGACAAAAATACAGTCATTTTGGCTAAAATAGTTTTTCAGACCTTTGGTGACCAAACGTAGTTATTTTGACTAAAATTGGCTTTTTAGACACTTGGAGACCTAAATAGAATTATTTTGACCAAAAACATTTTTTCAGGCCATTTCTTACCAAATGTAGTTTATCTTGTCTAAAAGCGGTGTTTTAAGACTCTAAAAGACAAAAATACAGTCATTTTGGCTAAAAAAGGTTTTCAGACCTTTGGTGACCAAATGCAGTTATTTTGACTAAAAAAGGCTTTTTAGACACTTGGAGATCAAAATAGAGTCATTTTGACCCAATCAAATGTTTCAGGCAATTGGTTACCAAATGCAATTATCTTGTCCACAACCGGCTTTTTAAGACTCTAATAGACGAAAATACAATCATTTTGACTACATTTGTTTAGACCTTTGGTGACCAAACGTAGTTATTTTGACTAAAAAGAGCTTTTTAGACACTTGGAGACCTAAAATGAGTGATTTTGACCAAAAACCTTTTTTCAGGCCATTGGTTACCAAATGTAGTTTATCTTGTCTAAAAGCGGTGGTTTAAGACTCTAAAAGTCAAAAATACAGTCATTTTGGCTAAAAAAGGTTTTCAGACTTTTGGTGACCAAATGCATTTATTTTGATTAAATAGGCTTTTTAGACACTTGGAGACCAAAATAGAGTCATTTTGCCCAAACAAATGTTTCAGGCGATTGGTTAAAAAAATGCAATTATCTTGTCCAAAACCGGCTTTTTAAGATTCTAATTGACAAAAATACAGTCATTTTGACTACATATTTTTTTCAGACCTTTGGTGACCAAATGCAGTTATTTTGACTAAAAAGGGCTTTTAAGACACTTGGAGACCAAAATAGAGTCATTTTGACCAAAAAAATGTTTTCAGATCACTGGTTACGTAATGCAATTATGTTGTCTAAAACCGGCTTTTTAAGACTCTAAAAGACAAAAATACAGTCATTTTGGCTAAAAAAGTTTTTCAGACCTTTGGTGACCAAACGTAGTTATTTTGACTAAAAAGGGGTTTTTGAACACTTGGAGACCTAAATAGAGTCATTTTGACCAAAAACCTTTTTTCAGGCCATTGGTCACCAAATGTAGTTTATCTTGTCTAAAACCGGCTTTTTAAGACTCTAAAAGTCAAAAATACAGTCATTTTGGCTAAAAAAGGTTTTCAGACCTTTGGTGACCAAATGCAGTTATTTTGACTAAAAAAGGCTTTTTAGACACTTGGAGACCAAAATAGTGTCGTTTTGAACCAAACTAATGTTTTCAGATTACTGGTAACAAAATGCAATTATCTTGTCTAAAACCGGCATTTTAAGACTCTAAAAGTCAAAAATACAGTCATTTTGGCTAAAAAAGGTTTTCAGACCTTTGGTGACCAAATGCAGTTATTTTGACTAAATAAGGCTTTTTAGAAACATGGAGACCAAAATAAAGTCATTTTGACCCAATCAAAGGTTTCAGGCAATTGGTTACCAAATGCAATTATCTTGTCCGAAACCGGCTTTTAAAGACTCTAATAGACGAAAATACAATCATTTTGACTACATTTTTCAGACCTTTGGTGACCAAACGTAGTTATTTTGACTAAAATAGGCTTTTAAGACACTTGGAGACCAAAATAGAGTCATTTTGACCCAAACTAATGTTTTCAGATCACTGGTAACGAAATGCAATTATCTTGTCTAAAACCGGCTTTTTAAGACTCTAAAAGACAAAAATACAGTCATTTTGGCTAAAAAAAATTTTCAGACCTTTGGTGACCAAACGTAGTTATTTTGACTAAAATTGGCCTTTTAGACACTTGGAGACCTAAATAGAGTTATTTTGACCAAAAACATTTTTTCAGGCCATTGGTTACCAAATGTAGTTTATCTTGTCTAAAAGCGGTGGTTTAAGACTCTAAAAGTCAAAAATACAGTCATTTTGACTAAAAAAGGTTTTCAGACCTTTGGTGATCAAACGTAGTTATTTTGTCTAAAAAGTCCTTTTTAGACACTTGGAGACCTAAATAGAGTCATTTTGACCAAAAACATTTTTTCAGGCCATTGGTTACCAAATGTAGTTTATCTTGTGTAAAAACGGTGTTTTAAGACTCTAAAAGCCAAAAATACAGGCAGTTTGGTTACAAAAAGGTTTTCAGAGCTTTTGTGACCAAATGCAGTTATTTTGACTAAAATAGGCTTTTTAGACACTTGGAGACCAAAATAGTGTCATTTTGAACCAAACTAATGTTTTCAGATCACTGGTAACAAAATGCAATTATCTTGTCTAAAACCGGCTTTTTAAGACTCTAAAAGTCAAAAATACAGTCATTTTGGCTAAAAAAGGTTTTCAGACCTTTGGTGACCAAATGCAGTTATTTTGACTAAATGAGGCTTTTTAGAATTATGGAGACCAAAATAAAGTCATTTTGACCCAAACAAATACCAAATCTAAATGCGGAGTTTTGAGACTCTAAAAGACAAAAATACAGTCATTTTGGCTAAAAAAAGGTTTTCAGACCTTTGGTGACCAAATACAGTTTTTTTGACTAAAAAAGGCTTTTTAGACACTTGGAGACCAAAATAGAGTCATTTTGACCCAAACAAATGTTTCAGGCGATTGGTTAAAAAAATGCAATTATCTTGTCCAAAACCAGCTTTTTAAGACTCTAATAGACGAACATACAATCATTTTGACTACATATTTTTTTTCAGACCTTTGGTTACCAAATGCAGTTATTTTGACTAAATAAGGCTTTTTAGAAACATGGAGACAAAAATAAAGTCATTTTGACCCAAACAAATACCAAATCTAAATGCGGAGTTTTGAGACTCTAAAAGACAAAAATACAGTCATTTTGGTTAAAATCGTTTTTCAGACCTTTGGTGACCAAAATGTAGTTATTTTGACTAAATAAGGCTTTTTAGAAACACGGAGACCAAAATAAAGTAATTTTGACCCAAAGAAATACCATATCTAAATGCGGTGTTTTGAGACTCTAAAAGACAAAAATACAGTCATTTTGGCTAAAATAGTTTTTCAGACCTTTAGTGACCAAACGTAGTTATTTTGACTAAAATTGGCTTTTTAGACACTTGGAGACCTAAATAGAATTATTTTGACCAAAAACATTTTTTCAGGCCATTTCTTACCAAATGTAGTTTATCTTGTCTAAAAGCGGTGTTTTAAGACTCTAAAAGACAAAAATACAGTCATTTTGGCTAAAAAAGGTTTTCAGACCTTTGGTGACCAAATGCAGTTATTTTGACTAAAAAAGGCTTTTTAGACACTTGGAGACCAAAATAGAGTCATTTTGACCCAATCAAATGTTTCAGGCAATTGGTTACCAAATGCAATTATCTTGTCCACAACCGGCTTTTTAAGATTCGTATTGACAAAAATACAATTATTTTGACTACATATTTTTTTCAAACAGTTTGGTTACAAAAATGTTTTCAGAGCTTTGGTGACCAAATGCAGTTATTTTGACTAAAATAGGCTTTTTAGACACTTGGAGACCAAAATAGTGTCATTTTGAACCAAACTAATGTTTTCAGATCACTGGTAACAAAATGCAATTATCTTGTCTAAAACCGGCATTTTAAGACTCTAAAAGTCAAAAATACAGTCATTTTGGCTAAAAAAGGTTTTCAGACCTTTGGTGACCAAATGCAGTTATTTTGACTAAATAAGGCTTTTTAGAAACATGGGGACCAAAATAAAGTCATTTTGACCCAATCAAATGTTTCAGGCAATTGGTTACCAAATGCAATTATCTTGTCCGAAACCGGCTTTTAAAGACTCTAATAGACGAAAATACAATCATTTTGACTACATTTTTCAGACCTTTGGTGACCAAACGTAGTTATTTTGACTAAAATAGGCTTTTAAGACACTTGGAGACCAAAATAGAGTCATTTTGACCCAAACTAATGTTTTCCGATCACTGGTAACGAAATGCAATTATCTTGTCTAAAACCGGCTTTTAATGACTCTAAAAGACAAAAATACAGTCATTTTGGCTAAAAAAGTTTTTCAGACCTTTGGTGACCAAACGTAGTTATTTTGACTAAAATTGGCTTTTTAGACACTTGGAGACCTAAATAGAGTTATTTTGACCAAAAACATTTTTTCAGGCCATTGGTTACCAAATGTAGTTTATCTTGTCTAAAAGCGGTGGTTTAAGACTCTAAAAGTCAAAAATACAGTCATTTTGACTAAAAAAGGTTTTCAGACCTTTGGTGACCAAATGCAGTTATTTTGACTAAATAAGGCTTTTTAGAAACATGGAGACCAAAATAAAGTCATTTTGACCCAAACAAATACCAAATCTAAATGCGGAGTTTTGAGACTCTAAAAGACAAAAATACAGTCATTTTGGCTAAAATAGTTTTTCAGACCTTTGTGACCAAACGTAGTTATTTTGACTAAAAAGGGCTTTTTAGACACTTGGAGACCTAAATAGAGTCATTTTGACCAAAAACATTTTTTCAGGCCATTTCTTACCAAATGTAGTTTATCTTGTCTAAAAGCGGTGTTTTAAGACTCTAAAAGACAAAAATACAGTCATTTTGGCTAAAAAAGGTTTTCAGACCTTTGGTGACCAAATGCAGTTATTTTGACTAAAAAAAGCTTTTTAGACACTTGGAGACCAAAATAGAGTCATTTTGACCCAATCAAATGTTTCAGGCAATTGGTTACCAAATGCAATTATCTTGTCCACAACCGGCTTTTTAAGACTCTAATAGACGAAAATACAATCATTTTGACTACATTTTTTTAGACCTTTGGTGACCAAACGTAGTTATTTTGACTAAAAAGAGCTTTTTAGACACTTGGAGACCTAAAATGAGTGATTTTGACCAAAAACATTTTTTCAGGCCATTGGTTACCAAATGTAGTTTATCTTGTCTAAAAGCGGTGGTTTAAGACTCTAAAAGTCAAAAATAGTCATTTTGGCTAAAAAAGGTTTTCAGACTTTTGGTGACCAAATGCATTTATTTTGATTAAATAGGCTTTTTAGACACTTGGAGACCAAAATAGAGTCATTTTGACCAAAAACCTTTTTTCAGGCCATTGGTCACCAAATGTAGTTTATCTTGTCTAAAACCGGCTTTTTAAGACTCTAAAAGACAAAAATACAGTCATTTTGGCTAAAAAAGTTTTTCAGACCTTTGGTGACCAAACGTAGTTATTTTGACTAAAAAGGGCTTTTTAGACACTTGGAGACCTAAATAGAATTATTTTGACCAAAAACATTTTTTCAGGCCATTGGTTACCAAATGTAGTTTATCTTGTCTAAAAGCGGTGGTTTAAGACTCTAAAAGTCAAAAATACAGTCATTTTGGCTAAAAAAGGTTTTCAGACCTTTGGTGACCAAATGCAGTTATTTTGACTAAATAAGGCTTTTTAGAAACATGGAGACCAAAATTAAGTCATTTTGACCCAAACAAATACCAAATCTAAATGCGGAGTTTTGAGACTCTAAAAGACAAAAATACAGTCATTTTGGCTAAAATAGTTTTTCAGACCTTTGTGACCAAACGTAGTTATTTTGACTAAAAAGGGCTTTTTAGACACTTGGAGACCTAAATAGAGTCATTTTGACCAAAAACATTTTTTCAGGCCATTTCTTACCAAATGTAGTTTATCTTGTCTAAAAGCGGTGTTTTAAGACTCTAAAAGACAAAAATACAGTCATTTTGGCTAAAAAAGGTTTTCAGACCTTTGGTGACCAAATGCAGTTATTTTGACTAAAAAAGGCTTTTTAGACACTTGGAGACCAAAATAGAGTCATTTTGACCCAATCAAATGTTTCAGGCAATTGGTTACCAAATGCAATTATCTTGTCCACAACCGGCTTTTTAAGATTCTTATTGACAAAAATACAATTATTTTGACTACATATTTTTTTCAAACAGTTTGGTTACAAAAATGTTTTCAGAGCTTTGGTGACCAAATGCAGTTATTTTGACTAAAATAGGCTTTTTAGACACTTGGAGACCAAAATAGTGTCATTTTGAACCAAACTAATGTTTTCAGATCAATGGTAACAAAATGCAATTATCTTGTCTAAAACCGGCATTTTAAGACTCTAAAAGTCAAAAATACAGTCATTTTGGCTAAAAAAGGTTTTCAGACCTTTGGTGACCAAATGCAGTTATTTTGACTAAATAAGGCTTTTTAGAAACATGGAGACCAAAATAAAGTCATTTTGACCCAATCAAATGTTTCAGGCAATTGGTTACCAAATGCAATTATCTTGTCCGAAACCGGCTTTTAAAGACTCTAATAGACGAAAATACAATCATTTTGACTACATTTTTCAGACCTTTGGTGACCAAACGTAGTTATTTTGACTAAAATAGGCTTTTAAGACACTTGGAGACCAAAATAGAGTCATTTTGACCCAAACTAATGTTTTCAGGTCACTGGTAACGAAATGCAATTATCTTGTCTAAAACCGGCTTTTTAAGACTCTAAAAGACAAAAATACAGTCATTTTGGCTAAAAAAGTTTTTCAGACCTTTGGTGACCAAACGTAGTTATTTTGACTAAAATTGGCTTTTTAGACACTTGGAGACCTAAATAGAGTTATTTTGACCAAAAACATTTTTTCAGGCCATTGGTTACCAAATGTAGTTTATCTTGTCTAAAAGCGGTGGTTTAAGACTCTAAAAGTCAAAAATACAGTCATTTTGACTAAAAAAGGTTTTCAGACCTTTGGTGACCAAATGCAGTTATTTTGACTAAATAAGGCTTTTTAGAAACATGGAGACCAAAATAAAGTCATTTTGACCCAAACAAATACCAAATCTAAATGCGGAGTTTTGAGACTCTAAAAGACAAAAATACAGTCATTTTGGCTAAAATAGTTTTTCAGACCTTTGGTGACCAAACGTAGTTATTTTGACTAAAAAGGGCTTTTTAGACACTTGGAGACCTAAATAGAGTCATTTTGACCAAAAATATTTTTTCAGGCCATTTCTTACCAAATGTAGTTTATCTTGTCTAAAAGCGGTGTTTTAAGACTCTAAAAGACAAAAATACAGTCATTTTGGCTAAAAAAGGTTTTCAGACCTTTGGTGACCAAATGCAGTTATTTTGACTAAAAAACGCTTTTTAGACACTTGGAGACCAAAATAGAGTCATTTTGACCCAATCAAATGTTTCAGGCAATTGGTTACCAAATGCAATTATCTTGTCCACAACCGGCTTTTTAAGACTCTAATAGACGAAAATACAATCATTTTGACTACATTTTTTTAGACCTTTGGTGACCAAACGTAGTTATTTTGACTAAAAAGAGCTTTTTAGACACTTGGAGACCTAAAATTAGTGATTTTGACCAAAAACATTTTTTCAGGCCATTGGTTACCAAATGTAGTTTATCTTGTCTAAAAGCGGTGGTTTAAGACTCTAAAAGTCAAAAATACAGTCATTTTGGCTAAAAAAGGTTTTCAGACTTTTGGTGACCAAATGCATTTATTTTGATTAAATAGGCTTTTTAGACACTTGGAGACCAAAATAGAGTCATTTTGCCCAAACAAATGTTTCAGGCGATTGGTTAAAAAAATGCAATTATCTTGTCCAAAACCGGCTTTTTAAGATTCTAATTGACAAAAATACAATCATTTTGACTACATATTTTTTTCAGACCTTTGGTGACCAAATGCAGTTATTTTGACTAAAAAGGGCTTTTAAGACACTTGGAGACCAAAATAGAGTCATTTTGACCAAAAAAATGTTTTCAGATCACTGGTTACGTAATGCAATTATCTTGTCTAAAACCGGCTTTTTAAGACTCTAAAAGACAAAAATACAGTCATTTTGGCTAAAAAGTTTTCAGACCTTTGGTGACCAAACGTAGTTATTTTGACTAAAAAGGGGTTTTTGAACACTTGGAGACCTAAATAGAGTCATTTTGACCAAAAACCTTTTTTCAGGCCATTGGTCACCAAATGTAGTTTATCTTGTCTAAAACCGGCTTTTTAAGACTCTAAAAGTCAAAAATACAGTCATTTTGGCTAAAAAAGGTTTTCAGACCTTTGGTGACCAAATGCAGTTATTTTGACTAAATAAGGCTTTTTAGAAACATGGAGACCAAAATAAAGTCATTTTGACCCAATCAAATGTTTCAGGCAATTGGTTACCAAATGCAATTATCTTGTCCGAAACCGGCTTTTAAAGACTCTAATAGACGAAAATACAATCATTTTGACTACATTTTTCAGACCTTTGGTGACCAAACGTAGTTATTTTGACTAAAATAGGCTTTTAAGACACTTGGAGACCAAAATAGAGTCATTTTGACCCAAACTAATGTTTTCAGATCACTGGTAACGAAATGCAATTATCTTGTCTAAAACCGGCTTTTTAAGACTCTAAAAGACAAAAATACAGTCATTTTGGCTAAAAAAGTTTTTCAGACCTTTGGTGACCAAACGTAGTTATTTTGACTAAAAAGGGCTTTTTAGACACTTGGAGACCTAAATAGAGTCATTTTGACCAAAAACATTTTTTCAGGCCATTTCTTACCAAATGTAGTTTATCTTGTCGAAAAGCGGTGTTTTAAGACTCTAAAATACAAAAATACAGTCATTTTGGCTAAAAAAGGTTTTCAGACCTTTGGTGACCAAATGCAGTTATTTTGACTAAAAAAGGCTTTTTAGACACTTGGAGACCTAAATAGAGTAATTTTGACCAAAAACATTTTTTCAGGCCATTTCTTACCAAATGTAGTTTATCTTGTCTAAAAGCGGTGTTTTAAGACTCTAAAAGACAAAAATACAGTCATTTTGGCTAAAAAAGGTTTTCAGACCTTTGGTGACCAAATGCAGTTATTTTGACTAAAAAAGGCTTTTTAGACACTTGGAGACCAAAATAGAGTCATTTTGACCCAATCAAATGTTTCAGGCAATTGGTTACCAAATGCAATTATCTTGTCCACAACCGGCTTTTTAAGATTCTTATTGACAAAAATACAATCATTTTGACTACATATTTTTTTCAAACAGTTTGGTTATAAAAATGTTTTCAGAGCTTTGGTGACCAAATGCAGTTATTTTGACTAAAATAGGCTTTTTAGACACTTGGAGACCAAAATAGTGTCATTTTGAACCAAACTAATGTTTTCAGATCACTGGTAACAAAATGCAATTATCTTGTCTAAAACCGGCATTTTAAGACTCTAAAAGTCAAAAATACAGTCATTTTGGCTAAAAAAAGGTTTTCAGACCTTTGGTGACCAAACGTAGTTATTTTGACTAAAATTGGCTTTTTAGACACTTGGAGACCTAAATAGAGTTATTTTGACCAAAAACATTTTTTCAGGCCATTGGTTACCAAATGTAGTTTATCTTGTCTAAAAGCGGTGGTTTAAGACTCTAAAAGTCAAAAATACAGTCATTTTGACTAAAAAAGGTTTTCAGACCTTTGGTGACCAAATGCAGTTATTTTGACTAAATAAGGCTTTTTAGAAACATGGAGACCAAAATAAAGTCATTTTGACCCAAACAAATACCAAATCTAAATGCGGAGTTTTGAGACTCTAAAAGACAAAAATACAGTCATTTTGGCTAAAATAGTTTTTCAGACCTTTGTGACCAAACGTAGTTATTTTGACTAAAAAGGGCTTTTTAGACATTTGGAGACCTAAATAGAGTCATTTTGACCAAAAACATTTTTTCAGGCCATTTCTTACCAAATGTAGTTTATCTTGTCTAAAAGCGGTGTTTTAAGACTCTAAAAGACAAAAATACAGTCATTTTGGCTAAAAAAGGTTTTCAGACCTTTGGTGACCAAATGCAGTTATTTTGACTAAAAAAAGCTTTTTAGACACTTGGAGACCAAAATAGAGTCATTTTGACCCAATCAAATGTTTCAGGCAATTGGTTACCAAATGCAATTATCTTGTCCACAACCGACTTTTTAAGACTCTAATAGACGAAAATACAATCATTTTGACTACATTTTTTTAGACCTTTGGTGACCAAACGTAGTTATTTTGACTAAAAAGAGCTTTTTAGACACTTGGAGACCTAAAATGAGTGATTTTGACCAAAAACATTTTTTCAGGCCATTGGTTACCAAATGTAGTTTATCTTGTCTAAAAGCGGTGGTTTAAGACTCTAAAAGTCAAAAATACAGTCATTTTGGCTAAAAAAGGTTTTCAGACTTTTGGTGACCAAATGCATTTATTTTGATTAAATAGGCTTTTTAGACACTTGGAGACCAAAATAGAGTCATTTTGCCCAAACAAATGTTTCAGGCGATTGGTTAAAAAAATGCAATTTTCTTGTCCAAAACCGGCTTTTTAAGATTCTAATTGACAAAAATACAATCATTTTGACTACATATTTTTTTCAGACCTTTGGTGACCAAATGCAGTTATTTTGACTAAAAAGGGCTTTTAAGACACTTGGAGACCAAAATAGAGTCATTTTGACCAAAAAAATGTTTTCAGATCACTGGTTACGTAATGCAATTATCTTGTCTAAAACCGGCTTTTTAAGACTCTAAAAGACAAAAATACAGTCATTTTGGCTAAAAAAGTTTTCAGACCTTTGGTGACCAAACGTAGTTATTTTGACTAAAAAGGGGTTTTTGAACACTTGGAGACCTAAATAGAGTCCTTTTGACCAAAAACCTTTTTTCAGACCATTGGTCACCAAATGTAGTTTATCTTGTCTAAAACCGGCTTTTAAAGACTCTAAAAGTCAAAAATACAGTCATTTTGGCTAAAAAAGGTTTTCAGACCTTTGGTGACCAAATGCAGTTATTTTGACTAAATAAGGCTTTTTAGAAACATGGAGACCAATATAAAGTCATTTTGACCCAATCAAATGTTTCAGGCAATTGGTTACCAAATGCAATTATCTTGTCCGAAACCGGCTTTTAAAGACTCTAATAGACGAAAATACAATCATTTTGACTACATTTTTCAGACCTTTGGTGACCAAACGTAGTTATTTTGACTAAAATAGGCTTTTAAGACACTTGGAGACCAAAATAGAGTCATTTTGACCCAAACTAATGTTTTCAGATCACTGGTAACGAAATGCAATTATCTTGTCTAAAACCGGCTTTTTAAGACTCTAAAAGACAAAAATACAGTCATTTTGGCTAAAAAAGTTTTTCAGACCTTTGGTGACCAAACGTAGTTATTTTGACTAAAATTGGCTTTTTAGACACTTGGAGACCTAAATAGAATTATTTTGACCAAAAACATTTTTTCAGGCCATTGGTTACCAAATGTAGTTTATCTTGTCTAAAAGCGGTGGTTTAAGACTCTAAAAGTCAAAAATACAGTCATTTTGGCTAAAAAAGGTTTTCAGACCTTTGGTGACCAAATGCAGTTATTTTGACTAAATAAGGCTTTTTAGAAACATGGAGACCAAAATAAAGTCATTTTGACCCAAACAAATACCAAATCTAAATGCGGAGTTTTGAGACTCTAAAAGACAAAAATACAGTCATTTTGGCTAAAATAGTTTTTCAGACCTTTGGTGACCAAACGTAGTTATTTTGACTAAAAAGGGCTTTTTAGACACTTGGAGACCTAAATAGAGTCATTTTGACCAAAAATATTTTTTCAGGCCATTTCTTACCAAATGTAGTTTATCTTGTCTAAAAGCGGTGTTTTAAGACTCTAAAAGACAAAAATACAGTCATTTTGGCTAAAAAAGGTTTTCAGACCTTTGGTGACCAAATGCAGTTATTTTGACTAAAAAACGCTTTTTAGACACTTGGAGACCAAAATAGAGTCATTTTGACCCAATCAAATGTTTCAGGCAATTGGTTACCAAATGCAATTATCTTGTCCACAACCGGCTTTTTAAGACTCTAATAGACGAAAATACAATCATTTTGACTACATTTTTTTAGACCTTTGGTGACCAAACGTAGTTATTTTGACTAAAAAGAGCTTTTTAGACACTTGGAGACCTAAAATGAGTGATTTTGACCAAAAACATTTTTTCAGGCCATTGGTTACCAAATGTAGTTTATCTTGTCTAAAAGCGGTGGTTTAAGACTCTAAAAGTCAAAAATACAGTCATTTTGGCTAAAAAAGGTTTTCAGACTTTTGGTGACCAAATGCATTTATTTTGATTAAATAGGCTTTTTAGACACTTGGAGACCAAAATAGAGTCATTTTGCCCAAACAAATGTTTCAGGCGATTGGTTAAAAAAATGCAATTATCTTGTCCAAAACCGGCTTTTTAAGATTCTAATTGACAAAAATACAATCATTTTGACTACATATTTTTTTCAGACCTTTGGTGACCAAATGCAGTTATTTTGACTAAAAAGGGCTTTTAAGACACTTGGAGACCAAAATAGAGTCATTTTGACCAAAAAAATGTTTTCAGATCACTGGTTACGTAATGCAATTATCTTGTCTAAAACCGGCTTTTTAAGACTCTAAAAGACAAAAATACAGTCATTTTGGCTAAAAAGTTTTCAGACCTTTGGTGACCAAACGTAGTTATTTTGACTAAAAAGGGGTTTTTGAACACTTGGAGACCTAAATAGAGTCATTTTGACCAAAAACCTTTTTTCAGGCCATTGGTCACCAAATGTAGTTTATCTTGTCTAAAACCGGCTTTTTAAGACTCTAAAAGTCAAAAATACAGTCATTTTGGCTAAAAAAGGTTTTCAGACCTTTGGTGACCAAATGCAGTTATTTTGACTAAATAAGGCTTTTTAGAAACATGGAGACCAAAATAAAGTCATTTTGACCCAATCAAATGTTTCAGGCAATTGGTTACCAAATGCAATTATCTTGTCCGAAACCGGCTTTTAAAGACTCTAATAGACGAAAATACAATCATTTTGACTACATTTTTCAGACCTTTGGTGACCAAACGTAGTTATTTTGACTAAAATAGGCTTTTAAGACACTTGGAGACCAAAATAGAGTCATTTTGACCCAAACTAATGTTTTCAGATCACTGGTAACGAAATGCAATTATCTTGTCTAAAACCGGCTTTTTAAGACTCTAAAAGACAAAAATACAGTCATTTTGGCTAAAAAAGTTTTTCAGACCTTTGGTGACCAAACGTAGTTATTTTGACTAAAAAGGGCTTTTTAGACACTTGGAGACCTAAATAGAGTCATTTTGACCAAAAACATTTTTTCAGGCCATTTCTTACCAAATGTAGTTTATCTTGTCTAAAAGCGGTGTTTTAAGACTCTAAAAGACAAAAATACAGTCATTTTGGCTAAAAAAGGTTTTCAGACCTTTGGTGACCAAATGCAGTTATTTTGACTAAAAAAGGCTTTTTAGACACTTGGAGACCAAAATAGAGTCATTTTGACCCAATCAAATGTTTCAGGCAATTGGTTACCAAATGCAATTATCTTGTCCACAACCGGCTTTTTAAGATTCTTATTGACAAAAATACAATCATTTTGACTACATATTTTTTTCAAACAGTTTGGTTATAAAAATGTTTTCAGAGCTTTGGTGACCAAATGCAGTTATTTTGACTAAAATAGGCTTTTTAGACACTTGGAGACCAAAATAGTGTCATTTTGAACCAAACTAATGTTTTCAGATCACTGGTAACAAAATGCAATTATCTTGTCTAAAACCGGCATTTTAAGACTCTAAAAGTCAAAAATACAGTCATTTTGGCTAAAAAAAGGTTTTCAGACCTTTGGTGACCAAACGTAGTTATTTTGACTAAAATTGGCTTTTTAGACACTTGGAGACCTAAATAGAGTTATTTTGACCAAAAACATTTTTTCAGGCCATTGGTTACCAAATGTAGTTTATCTTGTCTAAAAGCGGTGGTTTAAGACTCTAAAAGTCAAAAATACAGTCATTTTGACTAAAAAAGGTTTTCAGACCTTTGGTGACCAAATGCAGTTATTTTGACTAAATAAGGCTTTTTAGAAACATGGAGACCAAAATAAAGTCATTTTGACCCAAACAAATACCAAATCTAAATGCGGAGTTTTGAGACTCTAAAAGACAAAAATACAGTCATTTTGGCTAAAATAGTTTTTCAGACCTTTGTGACCAAACGTAGTTATTTTGACTAAAAAGGGCTTTTTAGACATTTGGAGACCTAAATAGAGTCATTTTGACCAAAAACATTTTTTCAGGCCATTTCTTACCAAATGTAGTTTATCTTGTCTAAAAGCGGTGTTTTAAGACTCTAAAAGACAAAAATACAGTCATTTTGGCTAAAAAAGGTTTTCAGACCTTTGGTGACCAAATGCAGTTATTTTGACTAAAAAAAGCTTTTTAGACACTTGGAGACCAAAATAGAGTCATTTTGACCCAATCAAATGTTTCAGGCAATTGGTTACCAAATGCAATTATCTTGTCCACAACCGACTTTTTAAGACTCTAATAGACGAAAATACAATCATTTTGACTACATTTTTTTAGACCTTTGGTGACCAAACGTAGTTATTTTGACTAAAAAGAGCTTTTTAGACACTTGGAGACCTAAAATGAGTGATTTTGACCAAAAACATTTTTTCAGGCCATTGGTTACCAAATGTAGTTTATCTTGTCTAAAAGCGGTGGTTTAAGACTCTAAAAGTCAAAAATACAGTCATTTTGGCTAAAAAAGGTTTTCAGACTTTTGGTGACCAAATGCATTTATTTTGATTAAATAGGCTTTTTAGACACTTGGAGACCAAAATAGAGTCATTTTGCCCAAACAAATGTTTCAGGCGATTGGTTAAAAAAATGCAATTTTCTTGTCCAAAACCGGCTTTTTAAGATTCTAATTGACAAAAATACAATCATTTTGACTACATATTTTTTTCAGACCTTTGGTGACCAAATGCAGTTATTTTGACTAAAAAGGGCTTTTAAGACACTTGGAGACCAAAATAGAGTCATTTTGACCAAAAAAATGTTTTCAGATCACTGGTTACGTAATGCAATTATCTTGTCTAAAACCGGCTTTTTAAGACTCTAAAAGACAAAAATACAGTCATTTTGGCTAAAAAAGTTTTCAGACCTTTGGTGACCAAACGTAGTTATTTTGACTAAAAAGGGGTTTTTGAACACTTGGAGACCTAAATAGAGTCCTTTTGACCAAAAACCTTTTTTCAGGCCATTGGTCACCAAATGTAGTTTATCTTGTCTAAAACCGGCTTTTAAAGACTCTAAAAGTCAAAAATACAGTCATTTTGGCTAAAAAAGGTTTTCAGACCTTTGGTGACCAAATGCAGTTATTTTGACTAAATAAGGCTTTTTAGAAACATGGAGACCAAAATAAAGTCATTTTGACCCAATCAAATGTTTCAGGCAATTGGTTACCAAATGCAATTATCTTGTCCGAAACCGGCTTTTAAAGACTCTAATAGACGAAAATACAATCATTTTGACTACATTTTTCAGACCTTTGGTGACCAAACGTAGTTATTTTGACTAAAATAGGCTTTTAAGACACTTGGAGACCAAAATAGAGTCATTTTGACCCAAACTAATGTTTTCAGATCACTGGTAACGAAATGCAATTATCTTGTCTAAAACCGGCTTTTTAAGACTCTAAAAGACAAAAATACAGTCATTTTGGCTAAAAAAGTTTTTCAGACCTTTGGTGACCAAACGTAGTTATTTTGACTAAAATTGGCTTTTTAGACACTTGGAGACCTAAATAGAATTATTTTGACCAAAAACATTTTTTCAGGCCATTGGTTACCAAATGTAGTTTATCTTGTCTAAAAGCGGTGGTTTAAGACTCTAAAAGTCAAAAATACAGTCATTTTGGCTAAAAAAGGTTTTCAGACCTTTGGTGACCAAATGCAGTTATTTTGACTAAATAAGGCTTTTTAGAAACATGGAGACCAAAATTAAGTCATTTTGACCCAAACAAATACCAAATCTAAATGCGGAGTTTTGAGACTCTAAAAGACAAAAATACAGTCATTTTGGCTAAAATAGTTTTTCAGACCTTTGTGACCAAACGTAGTTATTTTGACTAAAAAGGGCTTTTTAGACACTTGGAGACCTAAATAGAGTAATTTTGACCAAAAACATTTTTTCAGGCCATTTCTTACCAAATGTAGTTTATCTTGTCTAAAAGCGGTGTTTTAAGACTCTAAAAGACAAAAATACAGTTATTTTGACTAAAAAAGGCTTTTTAGACACTTGGAGACCAAAATAGAGTCATTTTGACCCAATCAAATGTTTCAGGCAATTGGTTACCAAATGCAATTATCTTGTCCACAACCGGCTTTTTAAGATTCTTATTGACAAAAATACAATTATTTTGACTACATATTTTTTTCAAACAGTTTGGTTACAAAAATGTTTTCAGAGCTTTGGTGACCAAATGCAGTTATTTTGACTAAAATAGGCTTTTTAGACACTTGGAGACCAAAATAGTGTCATTTTGAACCAAACTAATGTTTTCAGATCACTGGTAACAAAATGCAATTATCTTGTCTAAAACCGGCATTTTAAGACTCTAAAAGTCAAAAATACAGTCATTTTGGCTAAAAAAGGTTTTCAGACCTTTGGTGACCAAATGCAGTTATTTTGACTAAATAAGGCTTTTTAGAAACATGGAGACCAAAATAAAGTCATTTTGACCCAAACAAATACCAAATCTAAATGCGGAGTTTTGAGACTCTAAAAGACAAAAATACAGTCATTTTGGCTAAAATAGTTTTTCAGACCTTTGGTGACCAAACGTAGTTATTTTGACTAAAAAGGGCTTTTTAGAGACTTGGAGACCTAAATAGAGTCATTTTGACCAAAAACATTTTTTCAGGCCATTGGTTACCAAATGTAGTTTATCTTGTCTAAAAGCGGTGGTTTAAGACTCTAAAAGTCAAAAATACAGTCATTTTCACTAAAAAAGGTTTTCAGACCTTTGGTGACCAAATGCAGTTATTTTGACTAAATAAGGCTTTTTAGAAACATGGAGACCAAAATAAAGTCATTTTGACCCAAACAAATACCAAATCTAAATGCGGAGTTTTGAGACTCTAAAAGACAAAAATACAGTCATTTTGGCTAAAATAGTTTTTCAGACCTTTGGTGACCAAACGTAGTTATTTTGACTAAAAAGGGCTTTTTAGACACTTGGAGACCTAAATAGAGTCATTTTGACCAAAAACATTTTTTCAGGCCATTTCTTACCAAATGTAGTTTATCTTGTCTAAAAGCGGTGTTTTAAGACTCTAAAAGACAAAAATACAGTCATTTTGGCTAAAAAAGGTTTTCAGACCTTTGGTGACCAAATGCAGTTATTTTGACTAAAAAAAGCTTTTTAGACACTTGGAGACCAAAATAGAGTCATTTTGACCCAATCAAATGTTTCAGGAAATTGGTTACCAAATGCAATTATCTTGTCCACAACCGGCTTTTTAAGACTCTAATAGACGAAAATACAATCATTTTGACTACATTTTTTTAGACCTTTGGTGACCAAACGTAGTTATTTTGACTAAAAAGGGGTTTTTGAACACTTGGAGACCTAAATAGAGTCATTTTGACCAAAAACCTTTTTTCAGGCCATTGGTCACCAAATGTAGTTTATCTTGTCTAAAACCGGCTTTTTAAGACTCTAAAAGTCAAAAATACAGTCATTTTGGCTAAAAAAGGTTTTCAGACCTTTGGTGACCAAATGCAGTTATTTTGACTAAAAAAGGCTTTTTAGACACTTGGAGACCAAAATAGTGTCGTTTTGAACCAAACTAATGTTTTCAGATTACTGGTAACAAAATGCAATTATCTTGTCTAAAACCGGCATTTTAAGACTCTAAAAGTCAAAAATACAGTCATTTTGGCTAAAAAAGGTTTTCAGACCTTTGGTGACCAAATGCAGTTATTTTGACTAAATAAGGCTTTTTAGAAACATGGAGACCAAAATAAAGTCATTTTGACCCAATCAAAGGTTTCAGGCAATTGGTTACCAAATGCAATTATCTTGTCCGAAACCGGCTTTTAAAGACTCTAATAGACGAAAATACAATCATTTTGACTACATTTTTCAGACCTTTGGTGACCAAACGTAGTTATTTTGACTAAAATAGGCTTTTAAGACACTTGGAGACCAAAATAGAGTCATTTTGACCCAAACTAATGTTTTCAGATCACTGGTAACGAAATGCAATTATCTTGTCTAAAACCGGCTTTTTAAGACTCTAAAAGACAAAAATACAGTCATTTTGGCTAAAAAAAATTTTCAGACCTTTGGTGACCAAACGTAGTTATTTTGACTAAAATTGGCCTTTTAGACACTTGGAGACCTAAATAGAGTTATTTTGACCAAAAACATTTTTTCAGGCCATTGGTTACCAAATGTAGTTTATCTTGTCTAAAAGCGGTGGTTTAAGACTCTAAAAGTCAAAAATACAGTCATTTTGACTAAAAAAGGTTTTCAGACCTTTGGTGATCAAACGTAGTTATTTTGTCTAAAAAGTCCTTTTTAGACACTTGGAGACCTAAATAGAGTCATTTTGACCAAAAACATTTTTTCAGGCCATTGGTTACCAAATGTAGTTTATCTTGTGTAAAAACGGTGTTTTAAGACTCTAAAAGCCAAAAATACAGGCAGTTTGGTTACAAAAAGGTTTTCAGAGCTTTTGTGACCAAATGCAGTTATTTTGACTAAAATAGGCTTTTTAGACACTTGGAGACCAAAATAGTGTCATTTTGAACCAAACTAATGTTTTCAGATCACTGGTAACAAAATGCAATTATCTTGTCTAAAACCGGCTTTTTAAGACTCTAAAAGTCAAAAATACAGTCATTTTGGCTAAAAAAGGTTTTCAGACCTTTGGTGACCAAATGCAGTTATTTTGACTAAATGAGGCTTTTTAGAATTATGGAGACCAAAATAAAGTCATTTTGACCCAAACAAATACCAAATCTAAATGCGGAGTTTTGAGACTCTAAAAGACAAAAATACAGTCATTTTGGCTAAAAAAAGGTTTTCAGACCTTTGGTGACCAAATACAGTTTTTTTGACTAAAAAAGGCTTTTTAGACACTTGGAGACCAAAATAGAGTCATTTTGACCCAAACAAATGTTTCAGGCGATTGGTTAAAAAAATGCAATTATCTTGTCCAAAACCAGCTTTTTAAGACTCTAATAGACGAACATACAATCATTTTGACTACATATTTTTTTTCAGACCTTTGGTTACCAAATGCAGTTATTTTGACTAAATAAGGCTTTTTAGAAACATGGAGACAAAAATAAAGTCATTTTGACCCAAACAAATACCAAATCTAAATGCGGAGTTTTGAGACTCTAAAAGACAAAAATACAGTCATTTTGGTTAAAATCGTTTTTCAGACCTTTGGTGACCAAAATGTAGTTATTTTGACTAAATAAGGCTTTTTAGAAACACGGAGACCAAAATAAAGTAATTTTGACCCAAAGAAATACCATATCTAAATGCGGTGTTTTGAGACTCTAAAAGACAAAAATACAGTCATTTTGGCTAAAATAGTTTTTCAGACCTTTAGTGACCAAACGTAGTTATTTTGACTAAAATTGGCTTTTTAGACACTTGGAGACCTAAATAGAATTATTTTGACCAAAAACATTTTTTCAGGCCATTTCTTACCAAATGTAGTTTATCTTGTCTAAAAGCGGTGTTTTAAGACTCTAAAAGACAAAAATACAGTCATTTTGGCTAAAAAAGGTTTTCAGACCTTTGGTGACCAAATGCAGTTATTTTGACTAAAAAAGGCTTTTTAGACACTTGGAGACCAAAATAGAGTCATTTTGACCCAATCAAATGTTTCAGGCAATTGGTTACCAAATGCAATTATCTTGTCCACAACCGGCTTTTTAAGATTCGTATTGACAAAAATACAATTATTTTGACTACATATTTTTTTCAAACAGTTTGGTTACAAAAATGTTTTCAGAGCTTTGGTGACCAAATGCAGTTATTTTGACTAAAATAGGCTTTTTAGACACTTGGAGACCAAAATAGTGTCATTTTGAACCAAACTAATGTTTTCAGATCACTGGTAACAAAATGCAATTATCTTGTCTAAAACCGGCATTTTAAGACTCTAAAAGTCAAAAATACAGTCATTTTGGCTAAAAAAGGTTTTCAGACCTTTGGTGACCAAATGCAGTTATTTTGACTAAATAAGGCTTTTTAGAAACATGGGGACCAAAATAAAGTCATTTTGACCCAATCAAATGTTTCAGGCAATTGGTTACCAAATGCAATTATCTTGTCCGAAACCGGCTTTTAAAGACTCTAATAGACGAAAATACAATCATTTTGACTACATTTTTCAGACCTTTGGTGACCAAACGTAGTTATTTTGACTAAAATAGGCTTTTAAGACACTTGGAGACCAAAATAGAGTCATTTTGACCCAAACTAATGTTTTCCGATCACTGGTAACGAAATGCAATTATCTTGTCTAAAACCGGCTTTTAATGACTCTAAAAGACAAAAATACAGTCATTTTGGCTAAAAAAGTTTTTCAGACCTTTGGTGACCAAACGTAGTTATTTTGACTAAAATTGGCTTTTTAGACACTTGGAGACCTAAATAGAGTTATTTTGACCAAAAACATTTTTTCAGGCCATTGGTTACCAAATGTAGTTTATCTTGTCTAAAAGCGGTGGTTTAAGACTCTAAAAGTCAAAAATACAGTCATTTTGACTAAAAAAGGTTTTCAGACCTTTGGTGACCAAATGCAGTTATTTTGACTAAATAAGGCTTTTTAGAAACATGGAGACCAAAATAAAGTCATTTTGACCCAAACAAATACCAAATCTAAATGCGGAGTTTTGAGACTCTAAAAGACAAAAATACAGTCATTTTGGCTAAAATAGTTTTTCAGACCTTTGTGACCAAACGTAGTTATTTTGACTAAAAAGGGCTTTTTAGACACTTGGAGACCTAAATAGAGTCATTTTGACCAAAAACATTTTTTCAGGCCATTTCTTACCAAATGTAGTTTATCTTGTCTAAAAGCGGTGTTTTAAGACTCTAAAAGACAAAAATACAGTCATTTTGGCTAAAAAAGGTTTTCAGACCTTTGGTGACCAAATGCAGTTATTTTGACTAAAAAAAGCTTTTTAGACACTTGGAGACCAAAATAGAGTCATTTTGACCCAATCAAATGTTTCAGGCAATTGGTTACCAAATGCAATTATCTTGTCCACAACCGGCTTTTTAAGACTCTAATAGACGAAAATACAATCATTTTGACTACATTTTTTTAGACCTTTGGTGACCAAACGTAGTTATTTTGACTAAAAAGAGCTTTTTAGACACTTGGAGACCTAAAATGAGTGATTTTGACCAAAAACATTTTTTCAGGCCATTGGTTACCAAATGTAGTTTATCTTGTCTAAAAGCGGTGGTTTAAGACTCTAAAAGTCAAAAATAGTCATTTTGGCTAAAAAAGGTTTTCAGACTTTTGGTGACCAAATGCATTTATTTTGATTAAATAGGCTTTTTAGACACTTGGAGACCAAAATAGAGTCATTTTGACCAAAAACCTTTTTTCAGGCCATTGGTCACCAAATGTAGTTTATCTTGTCTAAAACCGGCTTTTTAAGACTCTAAAAGACAAAAATACAGTCATTTTGGCTAAAAAAGTTTTTCAGACCTTTGGTGACCAAACGTAGTTATTTTGACTAAAAAGGGCTTTTTAGACACTTGGAGACCTAAATAGAATTATTTTGACCAAAAACATTTTTTCAGGCCATTGGTTACCAAATGTAGTTTATCTTGTCTAAAAGCGGTGGTTTAAGACTCTAAAAGTCAAAAATACAGTCATTTTGGCTAAAAAAGGTTTTCAGACCTTTGGTGACCAAATGCAGTTATTTTGACTAAATAAGGCTTTTTAGAAACATGGAGACCAAAATTAAGTCATTTTGACCCAAACAAATACCAAATCTAAATGCGGAGTTTTGAGACTCTAAAAGACAAAAATACAGTCATTTTGGCTAAAATAGTTTTTCAGACCTTTGTGACCAAACGTAGTTATTTTGACTAAAAAGGGCTTTTTAGACACTTGGAGACCTAAATAGAGTCATTTTGACCAAAAACATTTTTTCAGGCCATTTCTTACCAAATGTAGTTTATCTTGTCTAAAAGCGGTGTTTTAAGACTCTAAAAGACAAAAATACAGTCATTTTGGCTAAAAAAGGTTTTCAGACCTTTGGTGACCAAATGCAGTTATTTTGACTAAAAAAGGCTTTTTAGACACTTGGAGACCAAAATAGAGTCATTTTGACCCAATCAAATGTTTCAGGCAATTGGTTACCAAATGCAATTATCTTGTCCACAACCGGCTTTTTAAGATTCTTATTGACAAAAATACAATTATTTTGACTACATATTTTTTTCAAACAGTTTGGTTACAAAAATGTTTTCAGAGCTTTGGTGACCAAATGCAGTTATTTTGACTAAAATAGGCTTTTTAGACACTTGGAGACCAAAATAGTGTCATTTTGAACCAAACTAATGTTTTCAGATCAATGGTAACAAAATGCAATTATCTTGTCTAAAACCGGCATTTTAAGACTCTAAAAGTCAAAAATACAGTCATTTTGGCTAAAAAAGGTTTTCAGACCTTTGGTGACCAAATGCAGTTATTTTGACTAAATAAGGCTTTTTAGAAACATGGAGACCAAAATAAAGTCATTTTGACCCAATCAAATGTTTCAGGCAATTGGTTACCAAATGCAATTATCTTGTCCGAAACCGGCTTTTAAAGACTCTAATAGACGAAAATACAATCATTTTGACTACATTTTTCAGACCTTTGGTGACCAAACGTAGTTATTTTGACTAAAATAGGCTTTTAAGACACTTGGAGACCAAAATAGAGTCATTTTGACCCAAACTAATGTTTTCAGGTCACTGGTAACGAAATGCAATTATCTTGTCTAAAACCGGCTTTTTAAGACTCTAAAAGACAAAAATACAGTCATTTTGGCTAAAAAAGTTTTTCAGACCTTTGGTGACCAAACGTAGTTATTTTGACTAAAATTGGCTTTTTAGACACTTGGAGACCTAAATAGAGTTATTTTGACCAAAAACATTTTTTCAGGCCATTGGTTACCAAATGTAGTTTATCTTGTCTAAAAGCGGTGGTTTAAGACTCTAAAAGTCAAAAATACAGTCATTTTGACTAAAAAAGGTTTTCAGACCTTTGGTGACCAAATGCAGTTATTTTGACTAAATAAGGCTTTTTAGAAACATGGAGACCAAAATAAAGTCATTTTGACCCAAACAAATACCAAATCTAAATGCGGAGTTTTGAGACTCTAAAAGACAAAAATACAGTCATTTTGGCTAAAATAGTTTTTCAGACCTTTGGTGACCAAACGTAGTTATTTTGACTAAAAAGGGCTTTTTAGACACTTGGAGACCTAAATAGAGTCATTTTGACCAAAAATATTTTTTCAGGCCATTTCTTACCAAATGTAGTTTATCTTGTCTAAAAGCGGTGTTTTAAGACTCTAAAAGACAAAAATACAGTCATTTTGGCTAAAAAAGGTTTTCAGACCTTTGGTGACCAAATGCAGTTATTTTGACTAAAAAACGCTTTTTAGACACTTGGAGACCAAAATAGAGTCATTTTGACCCAATCAAATGTTTCAGGCAATTGGTTACCAAATGCAATTATCTTGTCCACAACCGGCTTTTTAAGACTCTAATAGACGAAAATACAATCATTTTGACTACATTTTTTTAGACCTTTGGTGACCAAACGTAGTTATTTTGACTAAAAAGAGCTTTTTAGACACTTGGAGACCTAAAATTAGTGATTTTGACCAAAAACATTTTTTCAGGCCATTGGTTACCAAATGTAGTTTATCTTGTCTAAAAGCGGTGGTTTAAGACTCTAAAAGTCAAAAATACAGTCATTTTGGCTAAAAAAGGTTTTCAGACTTTTGGTGACCAAATGCATTTATTTTGATTAAATAGGCTTTTTAGACACTTGGAGACCAAAATAGAGTCATTTTGCCCAAACAAATGTTTCAGGCGATTGGTTAAAAAAATGCAATTATCTTGTCCAAAACCGGCTTTTTAAGATTCTAATTGACAAAAATACAATCATTTTGACTACATATTTTTTTCAGACCTTTGGTGACCAAATGCAGTTATTTTGACTAAAAAGGGCTTTTAAGACACTTGGAGACCAAAATAGAGTCATTTTGACCAAAAAAATGTTTTCAGATCACTGGTTACGTAATGCAATTATCTTGTCTAAAACCGGCTTTTTAAGACTCTAAAAGACAAAAATACAGTCATTTTGGCTAAAAAGTTTTCAGACCTTTGGTGACCAAACGTAGTTATTTTGACTAAAAAGGGGTTTTTGAACACTTGGAGACCTAAATAGAGTCATTTTGACCAAAAACCTTTTTTCAGGCCATTGGTCACCAAATGTAGTTTATCTTGTCTAAAACCGGCTTTTTAAGACTCTAAAAGTCAAAAATACAGTCATTTTGGCTAAAAAAGGTTTTCAGACCTTTGGTGACCAAATGCAGTTATTTTGACTAAATAAGGCTTTTTAGAAACATGGAGACCAAAATAAAGTCATTTTGACCCAATCAAATGTTTCAGGCAATTGGTTACCAAATGCAATTATCTTGTCCGAAACCGGCTTTTAAAGACTCTAATAGACGAAAATACAATCATTTTGACTACATTTTTCAGACCTTTGGTGACCAAACGTAGTTATTTTGACTAAAATAGGCTTTTAAGACACTTGGAGACCAAAATAGAGTCATTTTGACCCAAACTAATGTTTTCAGATCACTGGTAACGAAATGCAATTATCTTGTCTAAAACCGGCTTTTTAAGACTCTAAAAGACAAAAATACAGTCATTTTGGCTAAAAAAGTTTTTCAGACCTTTGGTGACCAAACGTAGTTATTTTGACTAAAAAGGGCTTTTTAGACACTTGGAGACCTAAATAGAGTCATTTTGACCAAAAACATTTTTTCAGGCCATTTCTTACCAAATGTAGTTTATCTTGTCGAAAAGCGGTGTTTTAAGACTCTAAAATACAAAAATACAGTCATTTTGGCTAAAAAAGGTTTTCAGACCTTTGGTGACCAAATGCAGTTATTTTGACTAAAAAAGGCTTTTTAGACACTTGGAGACCTAAATAGAGTAATTTTGACCAAAAACATTTTTTCAGGCCATTTCTTACCAAATGTAGTTTATCTTGTCTAAAAGCGGTGTTTTAAGACTCTAAAAGACAAAAATACAGTCATTTTGGCTAAAAAAGGTTTTCAGACCTTTGGTGACCAAATGCAGTTATTTTGACTAAAAAAGGCTTTTTAGACACTTGGAGACCAAAATAGAGTCATTTTGACCCAATCAAATGTTTCAGGCAATTGGTTACCAAATGCAATTATCTTGTCCACAACCGGCTTTTTAAGATTCTTATTGACAAAAATACAATCATTTTGACTACATATTTTTTTCAAACAGTTTGGTTATAAAAATGTTTTCAGAGCTTTGGTGACCAAATGCAGTTATTTTGACTAAAATAGGCTTTTTAGACACTTGGAGACCAAAATAGTGTCATTTTGAACCAAACTAATGTTTTCAGATCACTGGTAACAAAATGCAATTATCTTGTCTAAAACCGGCATTTTAAGACTCTAAAAGTCAAAAATACAGTCATTTTGGCTAAAAAAAGGTTTTCAGACCTTTGGTGACCAAACGTAGTTATTTTGACTAAAATTGGCTTTTTAGACACTTGGAGACCTAAATAGAGTTATTTTGACCAAAAACATTTTTTCAGGCCATTGGTTACCAAATGTAGTTTATCTTGTCTAAAAGCGGTGGTTTAAGACTCTAAAAGTCAAAAATACAGTCATTTTGACTAAAAAAGGTTTTCAGACCTTTGGTGACCAAATGCAGTTATTTTGACTAAATAAGGCTTTTTAGAAACATGGAGACCAAAATAAAGTCATTTTGACCCAAACAAATACCAAATCTAAATGCGGAGTTTTGAGACTCTAAAAGACAAAAATACAGTCATTTTGGCTAAAATAGTTTTTCAGACCTTTGTGACCAAACGTAGTTATTTTGACTAAAAAGGGCTTTTTAGACATTTGGAGACCTAAATAGAGTCATTTTGACCAAAAACATTTTTTCAGGCCATTTCTTACCAAATGTAGTTTATCTTGTCTAAAAGCGGTGTTTTAAGACTCTAAAAGACAAAAATACAGTCATTTTGGCTAAAAAAGGTTTTCAGACCTTTGGTGACCAAATGCAGTTATTTTGACTAAAAAAAGCTTTTTAGACACTTGGAGACCAAAATAGAGTCATTTTGACCCAATCAAATGTTTCAGGCAATTGGTTACCAAATGCAATTATCTTGTCCACAACCGACTTTTTAAGACTCTAATAGACGAAAATACAATCATTTTGACTACATTTTTTTAGACCTTTGGTGACCAAACGTAGTTATTTTGACTAAAAAGAGCTTTTTAGACACTTGGAGACCTAAAATGAGTGATTTTGACCAAAAACATTTTTTCAGGCCATTGGTTACCAAATGTAGTTTATCTTGTCTAAAAGCGGTGGTTTAAGACTCTAAAAGTCAAAAATACAGTCATTTTGGCTAAAAAAGGTTTTCAGACTTTTGGTGACCAAATGCATTTATTTTGATTAAATAGGCTTTTTAGACACTTGGAGACCAAAATAGAGTCATTTTGCCCAAACAAATGTTTCAGGCGATTGGTTAAAAAAATGCAATTTTCTTGTCCAAAACCGGCTTTTTAAGATTCTAATTGACAAAAATACAATCATTTTGACTACATATTTTTTTCAGACCTTTGGTGACCAAATGCAGTTATTTTGACTAAAAAGGGCTTTTAAGACACTTGGAGACCAAAATAGAGTCATTTTGACCAAAAAAATGTTTTCAGATCACTGGTTACGTAATGCAATTATCTTGTCTAAAACCGGCTTTTTAAGACTCTAAAAGACAAAAATACAGTCATTTTGGCTAAAAAAGTTTTCAGACCTTTGGTGACCAAACGTAGTTATTTTGACTAAAAAGGGGTTTTTGAACACTTGGAGACCTAAATAGAGTCCTTTTGACCAAAAACCTTTTTTCAGACCATTGGTCACCAAATGTAGTTTATCTTGTCTAAAACCGGCTTTTAAAGACTCTAAAAGTCAAAAATACAGTCATTTTGGCTAAAAAAGGTTTTCAGACCTTTGGTGACCAAATGCAGTTATTTTGACTAAATAAGGCTTTTTAGAAACATGGAGACCAATATAAAGTCATTTTGACCCAATCAAATGTTTCAGGCAATTGGTTACCAAATGCAATTATCTTGTCCGAAACCGGCTTTTAAAGACTCTAATAGACGAAAATACAATCATTTTGACTACATTTTTCAGACCTTTGGTGACCAAACGTAGTTATTTTGACTAAAATAGGCTTTTAAGACACTTGGAGACCAAAATAGAGTCATTTTGACCCAAACTAATGTTTTCAGATCACTGGTAACGAAATGCAATTATCTTGTCTAAAACCGGCTTTTTAAGACTCTAAAAGACAAAAATACAGTCATTTTGGCTAAAAAAGTTTTTCAGACCTTTGGTGACCAAACGTAGTTATTTTGACTAAAATTGGCTTTTTAGACACTTGGAGACCTAAATAGAATTATTTTGACCAAAAACATTTTTTCAGGCCATTGGTTACCAAATGTAGTTTATCTTGTCTAAAAGCGGTGGTTTAAGACTCTAAAAGTCAAAAATACAGTCATTTTGGCTAAAAAAGGTTTTCAGACCTTTGGTGACCAAATGCAGTTATTTTGACTAAATAAGGCTTTTTAGAAACATGGAGACCAAAATAAAGTCATTTTGACCCAAACAAATACCAAATCTAAATGCGGAGTTTTGAGACTCTAAAAGACAAAAATACAGTCATTTTGGCTAAAATAGTTTTTCAGACCTTTGGTGACCAAACGTAGTTATTTTGACTAAAAAGGGCTTTTTAGACACTTGGAGACCTAAATAGAGTCATTTTGACCAAAAATATTTTTTCAGGCCATTTCTTACCAAATGTAGTTTATCTTGTCTAAAAGCGGTGTTTTAAGACTCTAAAAGACAAAAATACAGTCATTTTGGCTAAAAAAGGTTTTCAGACCTTTGGTGACCAAATGCAGTTATTTTGACTAAAAAACGCTTTTTAGACACTTGGAGACCAAAATAGAGTCATTTTGACCCAATCAAATGTTTCAGGCAATTGGTTACCAAATGCAATTATCTTGTCCACAACCGGCTTTTTAAGACTCTAATAGACGAAAATACAATCATTTTGACTACATTTTTTTAGACCTTTGGTGACCAAACGTAGTTATTTTGACTAAAAAGAGCTTTTTAGACACTTGGAGACCTAAAATGAGTGATTTTGACCAAAAACATTTTTTCAGGCCATTGGTTACCAAATGTAGTTTATCTTGTCTAAAAGCGGTGGTTTAAGACTCTAAAAGTCAAAAATACAGTCATTTTGGCTAAAAAAGGTTTTCAGACTTTTGGTGACCAAATGCATTTATTTTGATTAAATAGGCTTTTTAGACACTTGGAGACCAAAATAGAGTCATTTTGCCCAAACAAATGTTTCAGGCGATTGGTTAAAAAAATGCAATTATCTTGTCCAAAACCGGCTTTTTAAGATTCTAATTGACAAAAATACAATCATTTTGACTACATATTTTTTTCAGACCTTTGGTGACCAAATGCAGTTATTTTGACTAAAAAGGGCTTTTAAGACACTTGGAGACCAAAATAGAGTCATTTTGACCAAAAAAATGTTTTCAGATCACTGGTTACGTAATGCAATTATCTTGTCTAAAACCGGCTTTTTAAGACTCTAAAAGACAAAAATACAGTCATTTTGGCTAAAAAGTTTTCAGACCTTTGGTGACCAAACGTAGTTATTTTGACTAAAAAGGGGTTTTTGAACACTTGGAGACCTAAATAGAGTCATTTTGACCAAAAACCTTTTTTCAGGCCATTGGTCACCAAATGTAGTTTATCTTGTCTAAAACCGGCTTTTTAAGACTCTAAAAGTCAAAAATACAGTCATTTTGGCTAAAAAAGGTTTTCAGACCTTTGGTGACCAAATGCAGTTATTTTGACTAAATAAGGCTTTTTAGAAACATGGAGACCAAAATAAAGTCATTTTGACCCAATCAAATGTTTCAGGCAATTGGTTACCAAATGCAATTATCTTGTCCGAAACCGGCTTTTAAAGACTCTAATAGACGAAAATACAATCATTTTGACTACATTTTTCAGACCTTTGGTGACCAAACGTAGTTATTTTGACTAAAATAGGCTTTTAAGACACTTGGAGACCAAAATAGAGTCATTTTGACCCAAACTAATGTTTTCAGATCACTGGTAACGAAATGCAATTATCTTGTCTAAAACCGGCTTTTTAAGACTCTAAAAGACAAAAATACAGTCATTTTGGCTAAAAAAGTTTTTCAGACCTTTGGTGACCAAACGTAGTTATTTTGACTAAAAAGGGCTTTTTAGACACTTGGAGACCTAAATAGAGTCATTTTGACCAAAAACATTTTTTCAGGCCATTTCTTACCAAATGTAGTTTATCTTGTCTAAAAGCGGTGTTTTAAGACTCTAAAAGACAAAAATACAGTCATTTTGGCTAAAAAAGGTTTTCAGACCTTTGGTGACCAAATGCAGTTATTTTGACTAAAAAAGGCTTTTTAGACACTTGGAGACCAAAATAGAGTCATTTTGACCCAATCAAATGTTTCAGGCAATTGGTTACCAAATGCAATTATCTTGTCCACAACCGGCTTTTTAAGATTCTTATTGACAAAAATACAATCATTTTGACTACATATTTTTTTCAAACAGTTTGGTTATAAAAATGTTTTCAGAGCTTTGGTGACCAAATGCAGTTATTTTGACTAAAATAGGCTTTTTAGACACTTGGAGACCAAAATAGTGTCATTTTGAACCAAACTAATGTTTTCAGATCACTGGTAACAAAATGCAATTATCTTGTCTAAAACCGGCATTTTAAGACTCTAAAAGTCAAAAATACAGTCATTTTGGCTAAAAAAAGGTTTTCAGACCTTTGGTGACCAAACGTAGTTATTTTGACTAAAATTGGCTTTTTAGACACTTGGAGACCTAAATAGAGTTATTTTGACCAAAAACATTTTTTCAGGCCATTGGTTACCAAATGTAGTTTATCTTGTCTAAAAGCGGTGGTTTAAGACTCTAAAAGTCAAAAATACAGTCATTTTGACTAAAAAAGGTTTTCAGACCTTTGGTGACCAAATGCAGTTATTTTGACTAAATAAGGCTTTTTAGAAACATGGAGACCAAAATAAAGTCATTTTGACCCAAACAAATACCAAATCTAAATGCGGAGTTTTGAGACTCTAAAAGACAAAAATACAGTCATTTTGGCTAAAATAGTTTTTCAGACCTTTGTGACCAAACGTAGTTATTTTGACTAAAAAGGGCTTTTTAGACATTTGGAGACCTAAATAGAGTCATTTTGACCAAAAACATTTTTTCAGGCCATTTCTTACCAAATGTAGTTTATCTTGTCTAAAAGCGGTGTTTTAAGACTCTAAAAGACAAAAATACAGTCATTTTGGCTAAAAAAGGTTTTCAGACCTTTGGTGACCAAATGCAGTTATTTTGACTAAAAAAAGCTTTTTAGACACTTGGAGACCAAAATAGAGTCATTTTGACCCAATCAAATGTTTCAGGCAATTGGTTACCAAATGCAATTATCTTGTCCACAACCGACTTTTTAAGACTCTAATAGACGAAAATACAATCATTTTGACTACATTTTTTTAGACCTTTGGTGACCAAACGTAGTTATTTTGACTAAAAAGAGCTTTTTAGACACTTGGAGACCTAAAATGAGTGATTTTGACCAAAAACATTTTTTCAGGCCATTGGTTACCAAATGTAGTTTATCTTGTCTAAAAGCGGTGGTTTAAGACTCTAAAAGTCAAAAATACAGTCATTTTGGCTAAAAAAGGTTTTCAGACTTTTGGTGACCAAATGCATTTATTTTGATTAAATAGGCTTTTTAGACACTTGGAGACCAAAATAGAGTCATTTTGCCCAAACAAATGTTTCAGGCGATTGGTTAAAAAAATGCAATTTTCTTGTCCAAAACCGGCTTTTTAAGATTCTAATTGACAAAAATACAATCATTTTGACTACATATTTTTTTCAGACCTTTGGTGACCAAATGCAGTTATTTTGACTAAAAAGGGCTTTTAAGACACTTGGAGACCAAAATAGAGTCATTTTGACCAAAAAAATGTTTTCAGATCACTGGTTACGTAATGCAATTATCTTGTCTAAAACCGGCTTTTTAAGACTCTAAAAGACAAAAATACAGTCATTTTGGCTAAAAAAGTTTTCAGACCTTTGGTGACCAAACGTAGTTATTTTGACTAAAAAGGGGTTTTTGAACACTTGGAGACCTAAATAGAGTCCTTTTGACCAAAAACCTTTTTTCAGGCCATTGGTCACCAAATGTAGTTTATCTTGTCTAAAACCGGCTTTTAAAGACTCTAAAAGTCAAAAATACAGTCATTTTGGCTAAAAAAGGTTTTCAGACCTTTGGTGACCAAATGCAGTTATTTTGACTAAATAAGGCTTTTTAGAAACATGGAGACCAAAATAAAGTCATTTTGACCCAATCAAATGTTTCAGGCAATTGGTTACCAAATGCAATTATCTTGTCCGAAACCGGCTTTTAAAGACTCTAATAGACGAAAATACAATCATTTTGACTACATTTTTCAGACCTTTGGTGACCAAACGTAGTTATTTTGACTAAAATAGGCTTTTAAGACACTTGGAGACCAAAATAGAGTCATTTTGACCCAAACTAATGTTTTCAGATCACTGGTAACGAAATGCAATTATCTTGTCTAAAACCGGCTTTTTAAGACTCTAAAAGACAAAAATACAGTCATTTTGGCTAAAAAAGTTTTTCAGACCTTTGGTGACCAAACGTAGTTATTTTGACTAAAATTGGCTTTTTAGACACTTGGAGACCTAAATAGAATTATTTTGACCAAAAACATTTTTTCAGGCCATTGGTTACCAAATGTAGTTTATCTTGTCTAAAAGCGGTGGTTTAAGACTCTAAAAGTCAAAAATACAGTCATTTTGGCTAAAAAAGGTTTTCAGACCTTTGGTGACCAAATGCAGTTATTTTGACTAAATAAGGCTTTTTAGAAACATGGAGACCAAAATTAAGTCATTTTGACCCAAACAAATACCAAATCTAAATGCGGAGTTTTGAGACTCTAAAAGACAAAAATACAGTCATTTTGGCTAAAATAGTTTTTCAGACCTTTGTGACCAAACGTAGTTATTTTGACTAAAAAGGGCTTTTTAGACACTTGGAGACCTAAATAGAGTAATTTTGACCAAAAACATTTTTTCAGGCCATTTCTTACCAAATGTAGTTTATCTTGTCTAAAAGCGGTGTTTTAAGACTCTAAAAGACAAAAATACAGTTATTTTGACTAAAAAAGGCTTTTTAGACACTTGGAGACCAAAATAGAGTCATTTTGACCCAATCAAATGTTTCAGGCAATTGGTTACCAAATGCAATTATCTTGTCCACAACCGGCTTTTTAAGATTCTTATTGACAAAAATACAATTATTTTGACTACATATTTTTTTCAAACAGTTTGGTTACAAAAATGTTTTCAGAGCTTTGGTGACCAAATGCAGTTATTTTGACTAAAATAGGCTTTTTAGACACTTGGAGACCAAAATAGTGTCATTTTGAACCAAACTAATGTTTTCAGATCACTGGTAACAAAATGCAATTATCTTGTCTAAAACCGGCATTTTAAGACTCTAAAAGTCAAAAATACAGTCATTTTGGCTAAAAAAGGTTTTCAGACCTTTGGTGACCAAATGCAGTTATTTTGACTAAATAAGGCTTTTTAGAAACATGGAGACCAAAATAAAGTCATTTTGACCCAAACAAATACCAAATCTAAATGCGGAGTTTTGAGACTCTAAAAGACAAAAATACAGTCATTTTGGCTAAAATAGTTTTTCAGACCTTTGGTGACCAAACGTAGTTATTTTGACTAAAAAGGGCTTTTTAGAGACTTGGAGACCTAAATAGAGTCATTTTGACCAAAAACATTTTTTCAGGCCATTGGTTACCAAATGTAGTTTATCTTGTCTAAAAGCGGTGGTTTAAGACTCTAAAAGTCAAAAATACAGTCATTTTCACTAAAAAAGGTTTTCAGACCTTTGGTGACCAAATGCAGTTATTTTGACTAAATAAGGCTTTTTAGAAACATGGAGACCAAAATAAAGTCATTTTGACCCAAACAAATACCAAATCTAAATGCGGAGTTTTGAGACTCTAAAAGACAAAAATACAGTCATTTTGGCTAAAATAGTTTTTCAGACCTTTGGTGACCAAACGTAGTTATTTTGACTAAAAAGGGCTTTTTAGACACTTGGAGACCTAAATAGAGTCATTTTGACCAAAAACATTTTTTCAGGCCATTTCTTACCAAATGTAGTTTATCTTGTCTAAAAGCGGTGTTTTAAGACTCTAAAAGACAAAAATACAGTCATTTTGGCTAAAAAAGGTTTTCAGACCTTTGGTGACCAAATGCAGTTATTTTGACTAAAAAAAGCTTTTTAGACACTTGGAGACCAAAATAGAGTCATTTTGACCCAATCAAATGTTTCAGGAAATTGGTTACCAAATGCAATTATCTTGTCCACAACCGGCTTTTTAAGACTCTAATAGACGAAAATACAATCATTTTGACTACATTTTTTTAGACCTTTGGTGACCAAACGTAGTTATTTTGACTAAAAAGAGCTTTTTAGACACTTGGAGACCTAAAATGAGTGATTTTGACCAAAAACATTTTTTCAGGCCATTTCTTACCAAATGTAGTTTATCTTGTCTAAAAGCGGTGTTTTAAGACTCTAAAAGACAAAAATACAGTCATTTTGGCTAAAAAAGGTTTTCAGACCTTTGGTGACCAAATGCAGTTATTTTGACTAAAAAAGGCTTTTTAGACACTTGGAGACCAAAATAGAGTCATTTTGACCCAATCAAATGTTTCAGGCAATTGGTTACCAAATGCAATTATCTTGTCCACAACCGGCTTTTTAAGATTCTTATTGACAAAAATACAATCATTTTGACTACATATTTTTTTCAAACAGTTTGGTTATAAAAATGTTTTCAGAGCTTTGGTGACCAAATGCAGTTATTTTGACTAAAATAGGCTTTTTAGACACTTGGAGACCAAAATAGTGTCATTTTGAACCAAACTAATGTTTTCAGATCACTGGTAACAAAATGCAATTATCTTGTCTAAAACCAGCATTTTAAGACTCTAAAAGTCAAAAATACAGTCATTTTGGCTAAAAAAGGTTTTCAGACCTTTGGTGACCAAATGCAGTTATTTTGACTAAATAAGGCTTTTTAGAAACATGGAGACCAAAATAAAGTCATTTTGACCCAATCAAATGTTTCAGGCAATTGGTTACCAAATGCAATTATCTTGTCCGAAACCGGCTTTTAAAGACTCTAATAGACGAAAATACAATCATTTTGACTACATTTTTCAGACCTTTGGTGACCAAACGTAGTTATTTTGACTAAAATAGGCTTTTAAGACACTTGGAGACCAAAATAGAGTCATTTTGACCCAAACTAATGTTTTCAGATCACTGGTAACGAAATGCAATTATCTTGTCTAAAACCGGCTTTTTAAGACTCTAAAAGACAAAAATACAGTCATTTTGGCTAAAAAAGTTTTTCAGACCTTTGGTGACCAAACGTAGTTATTTTGACTAAAATTGGCTTTTTAGACACTTGGAGACCTAAATAGAATTATTTTGACCAAAAACATTTTTTCAGGCCATTGGTTACCAAATGTAGTTTATCTTGTCTAAAAGCGGTGGTTTAAGACTCTAAAAGTCAAAAATACAGTCATTTTGGCTAAAAAAGGTTTTCAGACCTTTGGTGACCAAATGCAGTTATTTTGACTAAATAAGGCTTTTTAGAAACATGGAGACCAAAATTAAGTCATTTTGACCCAAACAAATACCAAATCTAAATGCGGAGTTTTGAGACTCTAAAAGACAAAAATACAGTCATTTTGGCTAAAATAGTTTTTCAGACCTTTGTGACCAAACGTAGTTATTTTGACTAAAAATGGCTTTTTAGACACTTGAAGACCTAAATAGAGTCATTTTGACCAAAAACATTTTTTCAGGCCATTTCTTACCAAATGTAGTTTATCTTGTCTAA
This sequence comes from Pelophylax lessonae, assembly GCF_965119305.1. Taxonomy (NCBI): domain Eukaryota; kingdom Metazoa; phylum Chordata; class Amphibia; order Anura; family Ranidae; genus Pelophylax; species Pelophylax lessonae. The sequence continues at coordinate 83,893 of NW_028119983.1, forward strand.
AAGCGGTGTTTTAAGACTCTAAAAGACAAAAATACAGTCATTTTGGCTAAAAAAGGTTTTCAGACCTTTGGTGACCAAATGCAGTTATTTTGACTAAAAAAGGCTTTTTAGACACTTGGAGACCAAAATAGAGTCATTTTGACCCAATCAAATGTTTCAGGCAATTGGTTACCAAATGCAATTATCTTGTCCACAACCGGCTTTTTAAGATTCTTATTGACAAAAATACAATTATTTTGACTACATATTTTTTTCAAACAGTTTGGTTACAAAAATGTTTTCAGAGCTTTGGTGACCAAATGCAGTTATTTTGACTAAAATAGGCTTTTTAGACACTTGGAGACCAAAATAGTGTCATTTTGAACCAAACTAATGTTTTCAGATCACTGGTAACAAAATGCAATTATCTTGTCTAAAACCGGCATTTTAAGACTCTAAAAGTCAAAAATACAGTCAATTTGGCTAAAAAAGGTTTTCAGACCTTTGGTGACCAAATGCAGTTATTTTGACTAAATAAGGCTTTTTAGAAACTTGGAGACAAAAATAGAGTCATTTTGCCCAAACAAATGTTTCAGGTAATTGGTTAAAAAAATGCAATTATCTTGTCCAAAACCGGCTTTTTAAGATTCTAATTGACAAAAATACAATCATTTTGACTACATATTTCTTTCAGACCTTTGGTGACCAAATGCAGTTATTTTGACTAAAAAGGGCTTTTTAGACTCTTGGAGACCAAAATAGAGTCATTTTGACCATAAAAATGTTTTCAGATCACTGGTTACGAAATGCAATTATCTTGTCTAAAACTGGCTTTTTAAGACTCTAAAAGACAAAAAATAGTCATTTTGGCTAAAAAAGCTTTTCAGACCTTTGGTGACCAAATGCAGTTATTTTGACTAAAAAAGGCTTTTTAGACACTTGGAGACCAAAATAGAGTCATGTTGACCAATACAAATGTTTCAGGCAATTAGTTACCAAATGCAATTATCTTGTCCAAACCGGCTTTTTAAGACTCTAAAAGACTACAATACAGTCATTTTGACAAATTTCTTTTGTCAGACATTTGGTGACCAAGCGTAGTTATTTTGACTAATGCAATTATCTTGTCTAAAACCGGCTTTTTAAGACTCTTAAAGACAAAAAATTGAGTAATTTTGGCTAAAAAAGTTTTTCAGACCTTTGGTGACCAAATGCAGTTATTTTGACTAAAAAAGGCTTTTTAGACACTTGGAGACCAAAATAGAGTCATTTTGACCAAAACAAATGTTTCAGGCGATTAGTTACCAAATGCAATTATCCTGTCCAAACTGGCTTTTTAAGACTCTAAAAGACTACAATACAGTCATTTTGACTAATTTCTTTTTTCAGACCTTTGGTGACCAAACGTAGTTATTTTGTCTAAAATGGGCTTTTTAGACACTTGGAGACCTAAATAAAGTCTTTTTGACCAAAAACATTTTTTCAGATCACTGGTAACGAAATGCAATTATCTTGTCTAAAACCGGCTTTTTAAGACTCTGAAAGACAAAAATACAGTCATTTTGGCTAAAAAAGTTTTTCAGACCTTTGGTGACCAAACGTAGTTATTTTGACTAAAAAAGGCTTTTTAGACACTTGGAGACCAAAATAGAGTCATTTTGACCCAATCAAATGTTTCAGGCAATTGGTTACCAAATGCAATTATCTTGTCCACAACCGGCTTTTTAAGATTCTTATTGACAAAAATACAATCATTTTGACTACATATTTTTTTCAAACAGTTTGGTTATAAAAATGTTTTCAGAGCTTTGGTGACCAAATGCAGTTATTTTGACTAAAATAGGCTTTTTAGACACTTGGAGACCAAAATAGTGTCATTTTGAACCAAACTAATGTTTTCAGATCACTGGTAACAAAATGCAATTATCTTGTCTAAAACCAGCATTTTAAGACTCTAAAAGTCAAAAATACAGTCATTTTGGCTAAAAAAGGTTTTCAGACCTTTGGTGACCAAATGCAGTTATTTTGACTAAATAAGGCTTTTTAGAAACATGGAGACCAAAATAAAGTCATTTTGACCCAATCAAATGTTTCAGGCAATTGGTTACCAAATGCAATTATCTTGTCCGAAACCGGCTTTTAAAGACTCTAATAGACGAAAATACAATCATTTTGACTACATTTTTCAGACCTTTGGTGACCAAACGTAGTTATTTTGACTAAAATAGGCTTTTAAGACACTTGGAGACCAAAATAGAGTCATTTTGACCCAAACTAATGTTTTCAGATCACTGGTAACGAAATGCAATTATCTTGTCTAAAACCGGCTTTTTAAGACTCTAAAAGACAAAAATACAGTCATTTTGGCTAAAAAAGTTTTTCAGACCTTTGGTGACCAAACGTAGTTATTTTGACTAAAATTGGCTTTTTAGACACTTGGAGACCTAAATAGAATTATTTTGACCAAAAACATTTTTTCAGGCCATTGGTTACCAAATGTAGTTTATCTTGTCTAAAAGCGGTGGTTTAAGACTCTAAAAGTCAAAAATACAGTCATTTTGGCTAAAAAAGGTTTTCAGACCTTTGGTGACCAAATGCAGTTATTTTGACTAAATAAGGCTTTTTAGAAACATGGAGACCAAAATTAAGTCATTTTGACCCAAACAAATACCAAATCTAAATGCGGAGTTTTGAGACTCTAAAAGACAAAAATACAGTCATTTTGGCTAAAATAGTTTTTCAGACCTTTGTGACCAAACGTAGTTATTTTGACTAAAAATGGCTTTTTAGACACTTGAAGACCTAAATAGAGTCATTTTGACCAAAAACATTTTTTCAGGCCATTTCTTACCAAATGTAGTTTATCTTGTCTAAAAGCGGTGTTTTAAGACTCTAAAAGACAAAAATACAGTCATTTTGGCTAAAAAAGGTTTTCAGACCTTTGGTGACCAAATGCAGTTATTTTGACTAAAAAAGGCTTTTTAGACACTTGGAGACCAAAATAGAGTCATTTTGACCCAATCAAATGTTTCAGGCAATTGGTTACCAAATGCAATTATCTTGTCCACAACCGGCTTTTTAAGATTCTTATTGACAAAAATACAATTATTTTGACTACATATTTTTTTCAAACAGTTTGGTTACAAAAATGTTTTCAGAGCTTTGGTGACCAAATGCAGTTATTTTGACTAAAATAGGCTTTTTAGACACTTGGAGACCAAAATAGTGTCATTTTGAACCAAACTAATGTTTTCAGATCACTGGTAACAAAATGCAATTATCTTGTCTAAAACCGGCATTTTAAGACTCTAAAAGTCAAAAATACAGTCAATTTGGCTAAAAAAGGTTTTCAGACCTTTGGTGACCAAATGCAGTTATTTTGACTAAATAAGGCTTTTTAGAAACTTGGAGACAAAAATAGAGTCATTTTGCCCAAACAAATGTTTCAGGTAATTGGTTAAAAAAATGCAATTATCTTGTCCAAAACCGGCTTTTTAAGATTCTAATTGACAAAAATACAATCATTTTGACTACATATTTCTTTCAGACCTTTGGTGACCAAATGCAGTTATTTTGACTAAAAAGGGCTTTTTAGACTCTTGGAGACCAAAATAGAGTCATTTTGACCATAAAAATGTTTTCAGATCACTGGTTACGAAATGCAATTATCTTGTCTAAAACTGGCTTTTTAAGACTCTAAAAGACAAAAAATAGTCATTTTGGCTAAAAAAGCTTTTCAGACCTTTGGTGACCAAATGCAGTTATTTTGACTAAAAAAGGCTTTTTAGACACTTGGAGACCAAAATAGAGTCATGTTGACCAATACAAATGTTTCAGGCAATTAGTTACCAAATGCAATTATCTTGTCCAAACCGGCTTTTTAAGACTCTAAAAGACTACAATACAGTCATTTTGACAAATTTCTTTTGTCAGACATTTGGTGACCAAGCGTAGTTATTTTGACTAAAATAGGCTTTTAAGACACTTGGAGACCAAAATAGAGTCATTTTGACCCAAACTAATGTTTTCAGATCACTGGTAACGAAATGCAATTATCTTGTCTAAAACCGGCTTTTTAAGACTCTAAAAGACAAAAATACAGTCATTTTGGCTAAAAAAGTTTTTCAGACCTTTGGTGACCAAACGTAGTTATTTTGACTAAAATTGGCTTTTTAGACACTTGGAGACCTAAATAGAATTATTTTGACCAAAAACATTTTTTCAGGCCATTGGTTACCAAATGTAGTTTATCTTGTCTAAAAGCGGTGGTTTAAGACTCTAAAAGTCAAAAATACAGTCATTTTGGCTAAAAAAGGTTTTCAGACCTTTGGTGACCAAATGCAGTTATTTTGACTAAATAAGGCTTTTTAGAAACATGGAGACCAAAATTAAGTCATTTTGACCCAAACAAATACCAAATCTAAATGCGGAGTTTTGAGACTCTAAAAGACAAAAATACAGTCATTTTGGCTAAAATAGTTTTTCAGACCTTTGTGACCAAACGTAGTTATTTTGACTAAAAATGGCTTTTTAGACACTTGAAGACCTAAATAGAGTCATTTTGACCAAAAACATTTTTTCAGGCCATTTCTTACCAAATGTAGTTTATCTTGTCTAAAAGCGGTGTTTTAAGACTCTAAAAGACAAAAATACAGTCATTTTGGCTAAAAAAGGTTTTCAGACCTTTGGTGACCAAATGCAGTTATTTTGACTAAAAAAGGCTTTTTAGACACTTGGAGACCAAAATAGAGTCATTTTGACCCAATCAAATGTTTCAGGCAATTGGTTACCAAATGCAATTATCTTGTCCACAACCGGCTTTTTAAGATTCTTATTGACAAAAATACAATTATTTTGACTACATATTTTTTTCAAACAGTTTGGTTACAAAAATGTTTTCAGAGCTTTGGTGACCAAATGCAGTTATTTTGACTAAAATAGGCTTTTTAGACACTTGGAGACCAAAATAGTGTCATTTTGAACCAAACTAATGTTTTCAGATCACTGGTAACAAAATGCAATTATCTTGTCTAAAACCGGCATTTTAAGACTCTAAAAGTCAAAAATACAGTCAATTTGGCTAAAAAAGGTTTTCAGACCTTTGGTGACCAAATGCAGTTATTTTGACTAAATAAGGCTTTTTAGAAACTTGGAGACAAAAATAGAGTCATTTTGCCCAAACAAATGTTTCAGGTAATTGGTTAAAAAAATGCAATTATCTTGTCCAAAACCGGCTTTTTAAGATTCTAATTGACAAAAATACAATCATTTTGACTACATATTTCTTTCAGACCTTTGGTGACCAAATGCAGTTATTTTGACTAAAAAGGGCTTTTTAGACTCTTGGAGACCAAAATAGAGTCATTTTGACCATAAAAATGTTTTCAGATCACTGGTTACGAAATGCAATTATCTTGTCTAAAACTGGCTTTTTAAGACTCTAAAAGACAAAAAATAGTCATTTTGGCTAAAAAAGCTTTTCAGACCTTTGGTGACCAAATGCAGTTATTTTGACTAAAAAAGGCTTTTTAGACACTTGGAGACCAAAATAGAGTCATGTTGACCAATACAAATGTTTCAGGCAATTAGTTACCAAATGCAATTATCTTGTCCAAACCGGCTTTTTAAGACTCTAAAAGACTACAATACAGTCATTTTGACAAATTTCTTTTGTCAGACATTTGGTGACCAAGCGTAGTTATTTTGACTAATGCAATTATCTTGTCTAAAACCGGCTTTTTAAGACTCTTAAAGACAAAAAATTGAGTAATTTTGGCTAAAAAAGTTTTTCAGACCTTTGGTGACCAAATGCAGTTATTTTGACTAAAAAAGGCTTTTTAGACACTTGGAGACCAAAATAGAGTCATTTTGACCAAAACAAATGTTTCAGGCGATTAGTTACCAAATGCAATTATCCTGTCCAAACTGGCTTTTTAAGACTCTAAAAGACTACAATACAGTCATTTTGACTAATTTCTTTTTTCAGACCTTTGGTGACCAAACGTAGTTATTTTGTCTAAAATGGGCTTTTTAGACACTTGGAGACCTAAATAAAGTCTTTTTGACCAAAAACATTTTTTCAGATCACTGGTAACGAAATGCAATTATCTTGTCTAAAACCGGCTTTTTAAGACTCTGAAAGACAAAAATACAGTCATTTTGGCTAAAAAAGTTTTTCAGACCTTTGGTGACCAAACGTAGTTATTTTGCCTAAAATAAGCTTTTTAGACACTTGGAGAACTACATAGAGTCATTTTGACCAAAAACATTTTTCAGGCCATTGGTTACCAAATGTAGTTTATCTTGTCTAAAAGCGGTGTTTTGAGACTCTAACAGAAAAAAATACGGTCATTTTGGCTAAAAAAGGTTTTCAGACCTTTGGTGACCAAATGCAGTTATTTTGACTAAAAAAGGCTTTTTAGACACTTGGAGACCAAAATAGAGTCATTTTGACAAAAAATAAATGTTTCAGGCGATCGGTTAAATGCAACTATCTTGTCCAAAACCGGCTTTTTAAGACTCTAATAGACGAAAATACAAACATTTTGACTACATATTTTTTTCAGACCTTTGGTGACCAAATGTAGTTTATCTTGTCTAAAAGCGATGTTTTAAGACTCTAAAAGTCAAAAATACAGTAATTTTGGCTAAAAAAAAGGTTTTCAGACCTTTGGTGACCAAATGCATTTATTTTGGCTAAAAAAGATTTCTGACCTTTGCATTTATTTTGACTAAAATAGGCTTTTTAGACACTTGGAGACCAAAATAGAGTCATTTTGACCCAAACGAATGTTTTCAGATCACTGGTAACGAAATGCAATTATCTTGTCCAAAACCGGCTTTTTAAGACTCTAAAAGACAAAAATACAGTCATTTTGGATAAAAAAGTTTTTCAGACCTTTGGTGACCAAACGTAGTTATTTTGACTAAAAAGGGCTTTTTGAACACTTGGAGACCTAAATAGAGTCATTTTGACCAAAAACATTTTTTTCAGGCCATTGGTTACCAAATGTAGTTTATCTTGTCTAAAAGCGGTGTTTTAAGACTCTAAAAAACTACAATACAGTCATTTTGACTAATTTCTTTTTTCAGAACTTTGGTGACCAAATGCAGTTATTTTGACTAAAAAAGGCTTTTTAGACACTTAGAGACCAAAATAGAGTCATTTTGACCCAAACAAATGTTTCAGGTGATTGGTTACCAAATGCAATTATCTTGTCCAAAACCGGCTTTTTAAGACTCTAATAGACGAAAATACAATCAATTTGACTACATATTTTTTTCAGACCTTTGGTGACCAAATGCAGTTATTTTGACTAAAAAGGGCTTTTTAGACTCTTGGAGACCAAAATAGAGTCATTTTGACCAAAAAAATGTTTTCAGATCACTGGTTACGAAATGCAATTATCTTGTCTAAAACCGGCTTTTTAAGACTCTAAAAGACAAAAAATAGTCATTTTGGCTAAAAAAGCTTTTCAGACCTTTGGTGACCAAATGCAGTTATTTTGACTAAAAAAGGCTTTTTAGACGCTTGGAGACCAAAATAGTCATGTTGACCAATACAAATGTTTCAGGCAATTAGTTACCAAATGCAATTATCTTGTCCAAACCGGCTTTTTAAGACTCTAAAAGACTACAATACAGTCATTTTGACTAATTTCTTTTGTCAGACATTTGGTGACCAAACGTAGTTATTTTGACTAAAATGGGCTTTTTACACACTTGGAGATCTAAATAGAGTCAAATGGACCAAAAACATTTTTTCAGATCACTGGCAACGAAATGCAATTATCTTGTCTAAAACCTGCTTTTTAGGACTCTGAAAGACAAAAATACAGTCATTTTTGCTAAAAAAAGTTTTTCAGACCTTTGGTGACCAAACGTAGTTATTCTGCCTAAAATAAGCTTTTTAGACACTTGGAGAACTAAATAGAGTCATTTTGACCAAAAACATTTTTTCAGGCCATTGGTTACCAAATGTAGTTTATCTTGTCTAAAAGCGGTGTTTTAAGACTCTAACAGAAAAAAATACGGTCATTTTGGATAAAAAAGGTTTTCAGACCTTTGGTGACCAAATGCAGTTATTTTGACTAAATAAGGCTTTTTAGAAACATGGAGACCAAAATAAAGTCATTTTGACCCAATCAAATGTTTCAGGCAATTGGTTAACAAATGCAATTATCTTGTCCGAAACCGGCTTTTAAAGACTCTAATAGACGAAAATACAATCATTTTGACTACATTTTTCAGACCTTTGGTGACCAAACGTAGTTATTTTGACTAAAATAGGCTTTTAAGACACTTGGAGACCAAAATAGAGTCATTTTGACCCAAACTAATGTTTTCAGATCACTGGTAACGAAATGCAATTATCTTGTCTAAAACCGGCTTTTTAAGACTCTAAAAGACAAAAATACAGTCATTTTGGCTAAAAAAGTTTTTCAGACCTTTGGTGACCAAACGTAGTTATTTTGACTAAAAAGGGCTTTTTAGACACTTGGAGACCTAAATAGAGTCATTTTGACCAAAAACATTTTTTCAGGCCATTTCTTACCAAATGTAGTTTATCTTGTCTAAAAGCGGTGTTTTAAGACTCTAAAAGACAAAAATACAGTCATTTTGGCTAAAAAAGGTTTTCAGACCTTTGGTGACCAAATGCAGTTATTTTGACTAAAAAAGGCTTTTTAGACACTTGGAGACCAAAATAGAGTCATTTTGACCCAATCAAATGTTTCAGGCAATTGGTTACCAAATGCAATTATCTTGTCCACAACCGGCTTTTTAAGATTCTTATTGACAAAAATACAATCATTTTGACTACATATTTTTTTCAAACAGTTTGGTTATAAAAATGTTTTCAGAGCTTTGGTGACCAAATGCAGTTATTTTGACTAAATATGCTTTTTAGACACTTGGAGACCAAAATAGAGTCATTTTGACCAAAAAAATGTTTTCAGATCACTGGTTACGTAATGCAATTATCTTGTCTAAAACCGGCTTTTTAAGACTCTAAAAGACAAAAATACAGTCATTTTTGCTAAAAAAGTTTTTCAGACCTTTGGTGACCAAACGTAGTTATTTTGACTAAAATTGGCTTTTTAGACACTTGGAGACCTAAATAGAGTTATTTTGACCAAAAACATTTTTTCAGGCCATTGGTTACCAAATGTAGTTTATCTTGTCTAAAAGCGGTGGTTTAAGACTCTAAAAGTCAAAAATACAGTCATTTTGACTAAAAAAGGTTTTCAGACCTTTGGTGACCAAATGCAGTTATTTTGACTAAATAAGGCTTTTTAGAAACATGGAGACCAAAATAAAGTCATTTTGACCCAAACAAATACCAAATCTAAATGCGGAGTTTTGAGACTCTAAAAGACAAAAATACAGTCATTTTGGCTAAAATAGTTTTTCAGACCTTTGGTGACCAAACGTAGTTATTTTGACTAAAAAGGGCTTTTTAGACACTTGGAGACCTAAATAGAGTCATTTTGACCAAAAACATTTTTTCAGGCCATTTCTTACCAAATGTAGTTTATCTTGTCTAAAAGCGGTGTTTTAACGTCACTCGCCTGTCACTGACTTGCGAGCCTATAGCGAGCGGGCGCGCGCCCGCCGAGGCGCGCGCCCGCCGCGGCTCGTTCACAGGCAAGTCAGTGCGTGTGACCGGCGGACTCGATGTCCGCCAGTCACACTGCGATCGCTCCTGTGAAGGGAGAAAGACAGAGCAGCTTGTGTAAACAAGCTGCCTGTCAGTTCTCCCTGTGTAAAAGTAAAGATCTGACCGTTCTATGTAGAACGGTTGATCTTTGCTTTTACACCAATAGCAATGTCCCTACACAGTAGAAAGCACGCCCCTAGGACACACTTAACCCCTCCCTGTCCAATAAAGTTAACCCCTTCCCTGCCAGTGTCATTTTTGCAGTAACAGTGCATATGTATAGCACTGATTACTGCAGTAATGTCACTGGTAACCCCAAAAGTGTCAAAAATGTCAGTCAAGGGTCCGATCTGTCCGCCGCAATGTCGCAGTACCGAAAAAAAAATCGCAGATCGCCGCCATTACGCGTTAAAAAAAAAAACACCAAAAATGACAAAAATCTTTCTCTTTGTTAGTAAACGCGATAACTTTTGCGCAAACCAATCAAAATACGCTTTTTGCGATTTTTTTTACCAAACATAGGTAGCATAAAACAAATTGGCCGAAAAATGTTAAAAAATTTTGATTTTTACTTTTTTTTTTGGGGAATTTCATATAAAAAAATGTGAAAAATATTGTTATTTTTGCAAAATTTACGCTCTTTTTTTGTTTATAGCGCGTGATCAAAAAATCGCACAGGTGATCAAATACCACCAAAAGAAAGCTCTGTTTGTGGGAAAAAAAGGACGTCAAATTCGTTTAGGTACAGCGTCGCACGACCGCGCAATTGTCCGTTAAAGTCACGCAGTAAAAAATCGCAAAAAAACCCCTGGTCCTTTAGCAGCCAAATCCTCCGGGGCTTAAGTGGTTAAGACTCTAAAAGACAAAAATACAGTCATTTTGGCTAAAAAAGGTTTTCAGACCTTTGGTGACCAAATGCAGTTATTTTGACTAAAAAAAGCTTTTTAGACACTTGGAGACCAAAATAGAGTCATTTTGACCCAATCAAATGTTTCAGGCAATTGGTTACCAAATGCAATTATCTTGTCCACAACCGGCTTTTTAAGACTCTAATAGACGAAAATACAATCATTTTGACTACATTTTTTTAGACCTTTGGTGACCAAACGTAGTTATTTTGACTAAAAAGAGCTTTTTAGACACTTGGAGACCTAAAATGAGTGATTTTGACCAAAAACATTTTTTCAGGCCATTGGTTACCAAATGTAGTTTATCTTGTCTAAAAGCGGTGGTTTAAGACTCTAAAAGTCAAAAATACAGTCATTTTGGCTAAAAAAGGTTTTCAGACTTTTGGTGACCAAATGCATTTATTTTGATTAAATAGGCTTTTTAGACACTTGGAGACCAAAATAAAGTCATTTTGACCCAAACAAATACCAAATCTAAATGCGGAGTTTTGAGACTCTAAAAGACAAAAATACAGTCATTTTGGCTAAAATAGTTTTTCAGACCTTTGGTGACCAAACGTAGTTATTTTGACTAAAAAGGGCTTTTTAGACACTTGGAGACCTAAATAGAGTCATTTTGACCAAAAACATTTTTTCAGGCCATTTCTTACCAAATGTAGTTTATCTTGTCTAAAAGCGGTGTTTTAAGACTCTAAAAGACAAAAATACAGTCATTTTGGCTAAAAAAGGTTTTCAGACCTTTGGTGACCAAATGCAGTTATTTTGACTAAAAAAAGGCTTTTTAGACACTTGGAGACCAAAATAGAGTCATTTTGACCCAATCAAATGTTTCAGGCAATTGGTTACCAAATGCAATTATCTTGTCCACAACCGGCTTTTTAAGACTCTAATAGACGAAAATACAATCATTTTGACTACATTTGTTTAGACCTTTGGTGACCAAACGTAGTTATTTTGACTAAAAAGAGCTTTTTAGACACTTGGAGACCTAAAATGAGTGATTTTGACCAAAAACCTTTTTTCAGGCCATTGGTTACCAAATGTAGTTTATCTTGTCTAAAAGCGGTGGTTTAAGACTCTAAAAGTCAAAAATACAGTCATTTTGGCTAAAAAAGGTTTTCAGACTTTTGGTGACCAAATGCATTTATTTTGATTAAATAGGCTTTTTAGACACTTGGAGACCAAAATAGAGTCATTTTGCCCAAACAAATGTTTCAGGCGATTGGTTAAAAAAATGCAATTATCTTGTCCAAAACCGGCTTTTTAAGATTCTAATTGACAAAAATACAATCATTTTGACTACATATTTTTTCAGACCTTTGGTGACCAAATGCAGTTATTTTGACTAAAAAGGGCTTTTAAGACACTTGGAGACCAAAATAGAGTCATTTTGACCAAAAAAATGTTTTCAGATCACTGGTTACGTAATGCAATTATCTTGTCTAAAACCGGCTTTTTAAGACTCTAAAAGACAAAAATACAGTCATTTTGGCTAAAAAAGTTTTTCAGACCTTTGGTGACCAAACGTAGTTATTTTGACTAAAAAGGGCTTTTAAGACACTTGGAGACCAAAATAGAGTCATTTTGACCAAAAACCTTTTTTCAGGCCATTGGTCACCAAATGTAGTTTATCTTGTCTAAAACCGGCTTTTTAAGACTCTAAAAGTCAAAAATACAGTCATTTTGGCTAAAAAAGGTTTTCAGACCTTTGGTGACCAAATGCAGTTATTTTGACTAAAAAAGGCTTTTTAGACACTTGGAGACCAAAATAGTGTCATTTTGAACCAAACTAATGTTTTCAGATCACTGGTAACAAAATGCAATTATCTTGTCTAAAACCGGCATTTTAAGACTCTAAAAGTCAAAAATACAGTCATTTTGGCTAAAAAAGGTTTTCAGACCTTTGGTGACCAAATGCAGTTATTTTGACTAAATAAGGCTTTTTAGAAACATGGAGACCAAAATAAAGTCATTTTGACCCAATCAAAGGTTTCAGGCAATTGGTTACCAAATGCAATTATCTTGTCCGAAACCGGCTTTTAAAGACTCTAATAGACGAAAATACAATCATTTTGATTACATTTTTCAGACCTTTGGTGACCAAACGTAGTTATTTTGACTAAAATAGGCTTTTAAGACACTTGGAGACCAAAATAGAGTCATTTTGACCCAAACTAATGTTTTCAGATCACTGGTAACGAAATGCAATTATCTTGTCTAAAACCGGCTTTTTAAGACTCTAAAAGACAAAAATACAGTCATTTTGGCTAAAACAGTTTTTCAGACCTTTGGTGACCAAACGTAGTTATTTTGACTAAAATTGGCTTTTTAGACACTTGGAGACCTAAATAGAGTTATTTTGACCAAAAACATTTTTTCAGGCCATTGGTTACCAAATGTAGTTTATCTTGTCTAAAAGCGGTGGTTTAAGACTCTAAAAGTCAAAAATACAGTCATTTTGACTAAAAAAGGTTTTCAGACCTTTGGTGATCAAACGTAGTTATTTTGTCTAAAAAGTCCTTTTTAGACACTTGGAGACCTAAATAGAGTCATTTTGACCAAAAACATTTTTTCAGGCCATTGGTTACCAAATGTAGTTTATCTTGTGTAAAAACGGTGTTTTAAGACTCTAAAAGCCAAAAATACAGGCAGTTTGGTTACAAAAAGGTTTTCAGAGCTTTTGTGACCAAATGCAGTTATTTTGACTAAAATAGGCTTTTTAGACACTTGGAGACCAAAATAGTGTCATTTTGAACCAAACTAATGTTTTCAGATCACTGGTAACAAAATGCAATTATCTTGTCTAAAACCGGCTTTTTAAGACTCTAAAAGTCAAAAATACAGTCATTTTGGCTAAAAAAGGTTTTCAGACCTTTGGTGACCAAATGCAGTTATTTTGACTAAATGAGGCTTTTTAGAAACATGGAGACCAAAATAAAGTCATTTTGACCCAAACAAATACCAAATCTAAATGCGGAGTTTTGAGACTCTAAAAGACAAAAATACAGTCATTTTGGCTAAAAAAAGGTTTTCAGACCTTTGGTGACCAAATACAGTTTTTTTGACTAAAAAAGGCTTTTTAGACACTTGGAGACCAAAATAGAGTAATTTTGACCCAAACAAATGTTTCAGGCGATTGGTTAAAAAAATGCAATTATCTTGTCCAAAACCAGCTTTTTAAGACTCTAATAGACGAACATACAATCATTTTGACTACATATTTTTTTTCAGACCTTTGGTTACCAAATGCAGTTATTTTGACTAAATAAGGCTTTTTAGAAACATGGAGACAAAAATAAAGTCATTTTGACCCAAATAAATACCAAATCTAAATGCGGAGTTTTGAGACTCTAAAAGACAAAAATACAGTCATTTTGGTTAAAATCGTTTTTCAGACCTTTGGTGACCAAAATGTAGTTATTTTGACTAAATAAGGCTTTTTAGAAACACGGAGACCAAAATAAAGTCATTTTGACCCAAAGAAATACCATATCTAAATGCGGTGTTTTGAGACTCTAAAAGACAAAAATACAGTCATTTTGGCTAAAATAGTTTTTCAGACCTTTGGTGACCAAACGTAGTTATTTTGACTAAAATTGGCTTTTTAGACACTTGGAGACCTAAATAGAATTATTTTGACCAAAAACATTTTTTCAGGCCATTTCTTACCAAATGTAGTTTATCTTGTCTAAAAGCGGTGTTTTAAGACTCTAAAAGACAAAAATACAGTCATTTTGGCTAAAAAAGGTTTTCAGACCTTTGGTGACCAAATGCAGTTATTTTGACTAAAAAAGGCTTTTTAGACACTTGGAGACCAAAATAGAGTCATTTTGACCCAATCAAATGTTTCAGGCAATTGGTTACCAAATGCAATTATCTTGTCCACAACCGGCTTTTTAAGACTCTAATAGACAAAAATACAATCATTTTGACTACATTTGTTTAGACCTTTGGTGACCAAACGTAGTTATTTTGACTAAAAAGAGCTTTTTAGACACTTGGAGACCTAAAATGAGTGATTTTGACCAAAAACCTTTTTTCAGGCCATTGGTTACCAAATGTAGTTTATCTTGTCTAAAAGCGGTGGTTTAAGACTCTAAAAGTCAAAAATACAGTCATTTTGGCTAAAAAAGGTTTTCAGACTTTTGGTGACCAAATGCATTTATTTTGATTAAATAGGCTTTTTAGACACTTGGAGACCAAAATAGAGTCATTTTGCCCAAACAAATGTTTCAGGCGATTGGTTAAAAAAATGCAATTATCTTGTCCAAAACCGGCTTTTTAAGATTCTAATTGACAAAAATACAATCATTTTGACTACATATTTTTTTCAGACCTTTGGTGACCAAATGCAGTTATTTTGACTAAAAAGGGCTTTTAAGACACTTGGAGACCAAAATAGAGTCATTTTGACCAAAAAAATGTTTTCAGATCACTGGTTACGTAATGCAATTATCTTGTCTAAAACCGGCTTTTTAAGACTCTAAAAGACAAAAATACAGTCATTTTGGCTAAAAAAGTTTTTCAGACCTTTGGTGACCAAACGTAGTTATTTTGACTAAAAAGGGGTTTTTGAACACTTGGAGACCTAAATAGAGTCATTTTGACCAAAAACCTTTTTTCAGGCCATTGGTCACCAAATGTAGTTTATCTTGTCTAAAACCGGCTTTTTAAGACTCTAAAAGTCAAAAATACAGTCATTTTGGCTAAAAAAGGTTTTCAGACCTTTGGTGACCAAATGCAGTTATTTTGACTAAAAAAGGCTTTTTAGACACTTGGAGACCAAAATAGTGTCATTTTGAACCAAACTAATGTTTTCAGATCACTGGTAACAAAATGCAATTATCTTGTCTAAAACCGGCATTTTAAGACTCTAAAAGTCAAAAATACAGTCATTTTGGCTAAAAAAGGTTTTCAGACCTTTGGTGACCAAATGCAGTTATTTTGACTAAATAAGGCTTTTTAGAAACATGGAGACCAAAATAAAGTCATTTTGACCCAATCAAAGGTTTCAGGCAATTGGTTACCAAATGCAATTATCTTGTCCGAAACCGGCTTTTAAAGACTCTAATAGACGAAAATACAATCATTTTGACTACATTTTTCAGACCTTTGGTGACCAAACGTAGTTATTTTGACTAAAATAGGCTTTTAAGACACTTGGAGACCAAAATAGAGTCATTTTGACCCAAACTAATGTTTTCAGATCACTGGTAACGAAATGCAATTATCTTGTCTAAAACCGGCTTTTTAAGACTCTAAAAGACAAAAATACAGTCATTTTGGCTAAAAAAAATTTTCAGACCTTTGGTGACCAAACGTAGTTATTTTGACTAAAATTGGCTTTTTAGACACTTGGAGACCTAAATAGAGTTATTTTGACCAAAAACATTTTTTCAGGCCATTGGTTACCAAATGTAGTTTATCTTGTCTAAAAGCGGTGGTTTAAGACTCTAAAAGTCAAAAATACAGTCATTTTGACTAAAAAAGGTTTTCAGACCTTTGGTGATCAAACGTAGTTATTTTGTCTAAAAAGTCCTTTTTAGACACTTGGAGACCTAAATAGAGTCATTTTGACCAAAAACATTTTTTCAGGCCATTGGTTACCAAATGTAGTTTATCTTGTGTAAAAACGGTGTTTTAAGACTCTAAAAGCCAAAAATACAGGCAGTTTGGTTACAAAAAGGTTTTCAGAGCTTTTGTGACCAAATGCAGTTATTTTGACTAAAATAGGCTTTTTAGACACTTGGAGACCAAAATAGTGTCATTTTGAACCAAACTAATGTTTTCAGATCACTGGTAACAAAATGCAATTATCTTGTCTAAAACCGGCTTTTTAAGACTCTAAAAGTCAAAAATACAGTCATTTTGGCTAAAAAAGGTTTTCAGACCTTTGGTGACCAAATGCAGTTATTTTGACTAAATGAGGCTTTTTAGAAACATGGAGACCAAAATAAAGTCATTTTGACCCAAACAACTACCAAATCTAAATGCGGAGTTCTGAGACTCTAAAAGACAAAAATACAGTCATTTTGGCTAAAAAAAGGTTTTCAGACCTTTGGTGACCAAATACAGTTTTTTTGACTAAAAAAGGCTTTTTAGACACTTGGAGACCAAAATAGAGTCATTTTGACCCAAACAAATGTTTCAGGCGATTGGTTAAAAAAATGCAATTATCTTGTCCAAAACCAGCTTCTTAAGACTCTAATAGACGAACATACAATCATTTCGACTACATATTTTTTTCAGACCTTTGGTTACCAAATGCAGTTATTTTGACTAAATAAGGCTTTTTAGAAACATGGAGACAAAAATAAAGTCATTTTGACCCAAACAAATACCAAATCTAAATGCGGAGTTTTGAGACTCTAAAAGACAAAAATACAGTCATTTTGGTTAAAATCGTTTTTCAGACCTTTGGTGACCAAAATGTAGTTATTTTGACTAAATAAGGCTTTTTAGAAACACGGAGACCAAAATAAAGTCATTTTGACCCAAAGAAATACCATATCTAAATGCGGTGTTTTGAGACTCTAAAAGACAAAAATACAGTCATTTTGGCTAAAATAGTTTTTCAGACCTTTGGTGACCAAACGTAGTTATTTTGACTAAAATTGGCTTTTTAGACACTTGGAGACCTAAATAGAATTATTTTGACCAAAAACATTTTTTCAGGCCATTTCTTACCAAATGTAGTTTATCTTGTCTAAAAGCGGTGTTTTAAGACTCTAAAAGACAAAAATACAGTCATTTTGGCTAAAAAAGGTTTTCAGACCTTTGGTGACCAAATGCAGTTATTTTGACTAAAAAAGGCTTTTTAGACACTTGGAGATCAAAATAGAGTCATTTTGACCCAATCAAATGTTTCAGGCAATTGGTTACCAAATGCAATTATCTTGTCCACAACCGGCTTTTTAAGACTCTAATAGACGAAAATACAATCATTTTGACTACATTTGTTTAGACCTTTGGTGACCAAACGTAGTTATTTTGACTAAAAAGAGCTTTTTAGACACTTGGAGACCTAAAATGAGTGATTTTGACCAAAAACCTTTTTTCAGGCCATTGGTTACCAAATGTAGTTTATCTTGTCTAAAAGCGGTGGTTTAAGACTCTAAAAGTCAAAAATACAGTCATTTTGGCTAAAAAAGGTTTTCAGACTTTTGGTGACCAAATGCATTTATTTTGATTAAATAGGCTTTTTAGACACTTGGAGACCAAAATAGAGTCATTTTGCCCAAACAAATGTTTCAGGCGATTGGTTAAAAAAATGCAATTATCTTGTCCAAAACCGGCTTTTTAAGATTCTAATTGACAAAAATACAGTCATTTTGACTACATATTTTTTTCAGACCTTTGGTGACCAAATGCAGTTATTTTGACTAAAAAGGGCTTTTAAGACACTTGGAGACCAAAATAGAGTCATTTTGACCAAAAAAATGTTTTCAGATCACTGGTTACGTAATGCAATTATGTTGTCTAAAACCGGCTTTTTAAGACTCTAAAAGACAAAAATACAGTCATTTTGGCTAAAAAAGTTTTTCAGACCTTTGGTGACCAAACGTAGTTATTTTGACTAAAAAGGGGTTTTTGAACACTTGGAGACCTAAATAGAGTCATTTTGACCAAAAACCTTTTTTCAGGCCATTGGTCACCAAATGTAGTTTATCTTGTCTAAAACCGGCTTTTTAAGACTCTAAAAGTCAAAAATACAGTCATTTTGGCTAAAAAAGGTTTTCAGACCTTTGGTGACCAAATGCAGTTATTTTGACTAAAAAAGGCTTTTTAGACACTTGGAGACCAAAATAGTGTCGTTTTGAACCAAACTAATGTTTTCAGATTACTGGTAACAAAATGCAATTATCTTGTCTAAAACCGGCATTTTAAGACTCTAAAAGTCAAAAATACAGTCATTTTGGCTAAAAAAGGTTTTCAGACCTTTGGTGACCAAATGCAGTTATTTTGACTAAATAAGGCTTTTTAGAAACATGGAGACCAAAATAAAGTCATTTTGACCCAATCAAAGGTTTCAGGCAATTGGTTACCAAATGCAATTATCTTGTCCGAAACCGGCTTTTAAAGACTCTAATAGACGAAAATACAATCATTTTGACTACATTTTTCAGACCTTTGGTGACCAAACGTAGTTATTTTGACTAAAATAGGCTTTTAAGACACTTGGAGACCAAAATAGAGTCATTTTGACCCAAACTAATGTTTTCAGATCACTGGTAACGAAATGCAATTATCTTGTCTAAAACCGGCTTTTTAAGACTCTAAAAGACAAAAATACAGTCATTTTGGCTAAAAAAAATTTTCAGACCTTTGGTGACCAAACGTAGTTATTTTGACTAAAATTGGCCTTTTAGACACTTGGAGACCTAAATAGAGTTATTTTGACCAAAAACATTTTTTCAGGCCATTGGTTACCAAATGTAGTTTATCTTGTCTAAAAGCGGTGGTTTAAGACTCTAAAAGTCAAAAATACAGTCATTTTGACTAAAAAAGGTTTTCAGACCTTTGGTGATCAAACGTAGTTATTTTGTCTAAAAAGTCCTTTTTAGACACTTGGAGACCTAAATAGAGTCATTTTGACCAAAAACATTTTTTCAGGCCATTGGTTACCAAATGTAGTTTATCTTGTGTAAAAACGGTGTTTTAAGACTCTAAAAGCCAAAAATACAGGCAGTTTGGTTACAAAAAGGTTTTCAGAGCTTTTGTGACCAAATGCAGTTATTTTGACTAAAATAGGCTTTTTAGACACTTGGAGACCAAAATAGTGTCATTTTGAACCAAACTAATGTTTTCAGATCACTGGTAACAAAATGCAATTATCTTGTCTAAAACCGGCTTTTTAAGACTCTAAAAGTCAAAAATACAGTCATTTTGGCTAAAAAAGGTTTTCAGACCTTTGGTGACCAAATGCAGTTATTTTGACTAAATGAGGCTTTTTAGAATTATGGAGACCAAAATAAAGTCATTTTGACCCAAACAAATACCAAATCTAAATGCGGAGTTTTGAGACTCTAAAAGACAAAAATACAGTCATTTTGGCTAAAAAAAGGTTTTCAGACCTTTGGTGACCAAATACAGTTTTTTTGACTAAAAAAGGCTTTTTAGACACTTGGAGACCAAAATAGAGTCATTTTGACCCAAACAAATGTTTCAGGCGATTGGTTAAAAAAATGCAATTATCTTGTCCAAAACCAGCTTTTTAAGACTCTAATAGACGAACATACAATCATTTTGACTACATATTTTTTTTCAGACCTTTGGTTACCAAATGCAGTTATTTTGACTAAATAAGGCTTTTTAGAAACATGGAGACAAAAATAAAGTCATTTTGACCCAAACAAATACCAAATCTAAATGCGGAGTTTTGAGACTCTAAAAGACAAAAATACAGTCATTTTGGTTAAAATCGTTTTTCAGACCTTTGGTGACCAAAATGTAGTTATTTTGACTAAATAAGGCTTTTTAGAAACACGGAGACCAAAATAAAGTAATTTTGACCCAAAGAAATACCATATCTAAATGCGGTGTTTTGAGACTCTAAAAGACAAAAATACAGTCATTTTGGCTAAAATAGTTTTTCAGACCTTTAGTGACCAAACGTAGTTATTTTGACTAAAATTGGCTTTTTAGACACTTGGAGACCTAAATAGAATTATTTTGACCAAAAACATTTTTTCAGGCCATTTCTTACCAAATGTAGTTTATCTTGTCTAAAAGCGGTGTTTTAAGACTCTAAAAGACAAAAATACAGTCATTTTGGCTAAAAAAGGTTTTCAGACCTTTGGTGACCAAATGCAGTTATTTTGACTAAAAAAGGCTTTTTAGACACTTGGAGACCAAAATAGAGTCATTTTGACCCAATCAAATGTTTCAGGCAATTGGTTACCAAATGCAATTATCTTGTCCACAACCGGCTTTTTAAGATTCGTATTGACAAAAATACAATTATTTTGACTACATATTTTTTTCAAACAGTTTGGTTACAAAAATGTTTTCAGAGCTTTGGTGACCAAATGCAGTTATTTTGACTAAAATAGGCTTTTTAGACACTTGGAGACCAAAATAGTGTCATTTTGAACCAAACTAATGTTTTCAGATCACTGGTAACAAAATGCAATTATCTTGTCTAAAACCGGCATTTTAAGACTCTAAAAGTCAAAAATACAGTCATTTTGGCTAAAAAAGGTTTTCAGACCTTTGGTGACCAAATGCAGTTATTTTGACTAAATAAGGCTTTTTAGAAACATGGGGACCAAAATAAAGTCATTTTGACCCAATCAAATGTTTCAGGCAATTGGTTACCAAATGCAATTATCTTGTCCGAAACCGGCTTTTAAAGACTCTAATAGACGAAAATACAATCATTTTGACTACATTTTTCAGACCTTTGGTGACCAAACGTAGTTATTTTGACTAAAATAGGCTTTTAAGACACTTGGAGACCAAAATAGAGTCATTTTGACCCAAACTAATGTTTTCCGATCACTGGTAACGAAATGCAATTATCTTGTCTAAAACCGGCTTTTAATGACTCTAAAAGACAAAAATACAGTCATTTTGGCTAAAAAAGTTTTTCAGACCTTTGGTGACCAAACGTAGTTATTTTGACTAAAATTGGCTTTTTAGACACTTGGAGACCTAAATAGAGTTATTTTGACCAAAAACATTTTTTCAGGCCATTGGTTACCAAATGTAGTTTATCTTGTCTAAAAGCGGTGGTTTAAGACTCTAAAAGTCAAAAATACAGTCATTTTGACTAAAAAAGGTTTTCAGACCTTTGGTGACCAAATGCAGTTATTTTGACTAAATAAGGCTTTTTAGAAACATGGAGACCAAAATAAAGTCATTTTGACCCAAACAAATACCAAATCTAAATGCGGAGTTTTGAGACTCTAAAAGACAAAAATACAGTCATTTTGGCTAAAATAGTTTTTCAGACCTTTGTGACCAAACGTAGTTATTTTGACTAAAAAGGGCTTTTTAGACACTTGGAGACCTAAATAGAGTCATTTTGACCAAAAACATTTTTTCAGGCCATTTCTTACCAAATGTAGTTTATCTTGTCTAAAAGCGGTGTTTTAAGACTCTAAAAGACAAAAATACAGTCATTTTGGCTAAAAAAGGTTTTCAGACCTTTGGTGACCAAATGCAGTTATTTTGACTAAAAAAAGCTTTTTAGACACTTGGAGACCAAAATAGAGTCATTTTGACCCAATCAAATGTTTCAGGCAATTGGTTACCAAATGCAATTATCTTGTCCACAACCGGCTTTTTAAGACTCTAATAGACGAAAATACAATCATTTTGACTACATTTTTTTAGACCTTTGGTGACCAAACGTAGTTATTTTGACTAAAAAGAGCTTTTTAGACACTTGGAGACCTAAAATGAGTGATTTTGACCAAAAACATTTTTTCAGGCCATTGGTTACCAAATGTAGTTTATCTTGTCTAAAAGCGGTGGTTTAAGACTCTAAAAGTCAAAAATAGTCATTTTGGCTAAAAAAGGTTTTCAGACTTTTGGTGACCAAATGCATTTATTTTGATTAAATAGGCTTTTTAGACACTTGGAGACCAAAATAGAGTCATTTTGACCAAAAACCTTTTTTCAGGCCATTGGTCACCAAATGTAGTTTATCTTGTCTAAAACCGGCTTTTTAAGACTCTAAAAGACAAAAATACAGTCATTTTGGCTAAAAAAGTTTTTCAGACCTTTGGTGACCAAACGTAGTTATTTTGACTAAAAAGGGCTTTTTAGACACTTGGAGACCTAAATAGAATTATTTTGACCAAAAACATTTTTTCAGGCCATTGGTTACCAAATGTAGTTTATCTTGTCTAAAAGCGGTGGTTTAAGACTCTAAAAGTCAAAAATACAGTCATTTTGGCTAAAAAAGGTTTTCAGACCTTTGGTGACCAAATGCAGTTATTTTGACTAAATAAGGCTTTTTAGAAACATGGAGACCAAAATTAAGTCATTTTGACCCAAACAAATACCAAATCTAAATGCGGAGTTTTGAGACTCTAAAAGACAAAAATACAGTCATTTTGGCTAAAATAGTTTTTCAGACCTTTGTGACCAAACGTAGTTATTTTGACTAAAAAGGGCTTTTTAGACACTTGGAGACCTAAATAGAGTCATTTTGACCAAAAACATTTTTTCAGGCCATTTCTTACCAAATGTAGTTTATCTTGTCTAAAAGCGGTGTTTTAAGACTCTAAAAGACAAAAATACAGTCATTTTGGCTAAAAAAGGTTTTCAGACCTTTGGTGACCAAATGCAGTTATTTTGACTAAAAAAGGCTTTTTAGACACTTGGAGACCAAAATAGAGTCATTTTGACCCAATCAAATGTTTCAGGCAATTGGTTACCAAATGCAATTATCTTGTCCACAACCGGCTTTTTAAGATTCTTATTGACAAAAATACAATTATTTTGACTACATATTTTTTTCAAACAGTTTGGTTACAAAAATGTTTTCAGAGCTTTGGTGACCAAATGCAGTTATTTTGACTAAAATAGGCTTTTTAGACACTTGGAGACCAAAATAGTGTCATTTTGAACCAAACTAATGTTTTCAGATCAATGGTAACAAAATGCAATTATCTTGTCTAAAACCGGCATTTTAAGACTCTAAAAGTCAAAAATACAGTCATTTTGGCTAAAAAAGGTTTTCAGACCTTTGGTGACCAAATGCAGTTATTTTGACTAAATAAGGCTTTTTAGAAACATGGAGACCAAAATAAAGTCATTTTGACCCAATCAAATGTTTCAGGCAATTGGTTACCAAATGCAATTATCTTGTCCGAAACCGGCTTTTAAAGACTCTAATAGACGAAAATACAATCATTTTGACTACATTTTTCAGACCTTTGGTGACCAAACGTAGTTATTTTGACTAAAATAGGCTTTTAAGACACTTGGAGACCAAAATAGAGTCATTTTGACCCAAACTAATGTTTTCAGGTCACTGGTAACGAAATGCAATTATCTTGTCTAAAACCGGCTTTTTAAGACTCTAAAAGACAAAAATACAGTCATTTTGGCTAAAAAAGTTTTTCAGACCTTTGGTGACCAAACGTAGTTATTTTGACTAAAATTGGCTTTTTAGACACTTGGAGACCTAAATAGAGTTATTTTGACCAAAAACATTTTTTCAGGCCATTGGTTACCAAATGTAGTTTATCTTGTCTAAAAGCGGTGGTTTAAGACTCTAAAAGTCAAAAATACAGTCATTTTGACTAAAAAAGGTTTTCAGACCTTTGGTGACCAAATGCAGTTATTTTGACTAAATAAGGCTTTTTAGAAACATGGAGACCAAAATAAAGTCATTTTGACCCAAACAAATACCAAATCTAAATGCGGAGTTTTGAGACTCTAAAAGACAAAAATACAGTCATTTTGGCTAAAATAGTTTTTCAGACCTTTGGTGACCAAACGTAGTTATTTTGACTAAAAAGGGCTTTTTAGACACTTGGAGACCTAAATAGAGTCATTTTGACCAAAAATATTTTTTCAGGCCATTTCTTACCAAATGTAGTTTATCTTGTCTAAAAGCGGTGTTTTAAGACTCTAAAAGACAAAAATACAGTCATTTTGGCTAAAAAAGGTTTTCAGACCTTTGGTGACCAAATGCAGTTATTTTGACTAAAAAACGCTTTTTAGACACTTGGAGACCAAAATAGAGTCATTTTGACCCAATCAAATGTTTCAGGCAATTGGTTACCAAATGCAATTATCTTGTCCACAACCGGCTTTTTAAGACTCTAATAGACGAAAATACAATCATTTTGACTACATTTTTTTAGACCTTTGGTGACCAAACGTAGTTATTTTGACTAAAAAGAGCTTTTTAGACACTTGGAGACCTAAAATTAGTGATTTTGACCAAAAACATTTTTTCAGGCCATTGGTTACCAAATGTAGTTTATCTTGTCTAAAAGCGGTGGTTTAAGACTCTAAAAGTCAAAAATACAGTCATTTTGGCTAAAAAAGGTTTTCAGACTTTTGGTGACCAAATGCATTTATTTTGATTAAATAGGCTTTTTAGACACTTGGAGACCAAAATAGAGTCATTTTGCCCAAACAAATGTTTCAGGCGATTGGTTAAAAAAATGCAATTATCTTGTCCAAAACCGGCTTTTTAAGATTCTAATTGACAAAAATACAATCATTTTGACTACATATTTTTTTCAGACCTTTGGTGACCAAATGCAGTTATTTTGACTAAAAAGGGCTTTTAAGACACTTGGAGACCAAAATAGAGTCATTTTGACCAAAAAAATGTTTTCAGATCACTGGTTACGTAATGCAATTATCTTGTCTAAAACCGGCTTTTTAAGACTCTAAAAGACAAAAATACAGTCATTTTGGCTAAAAAGTTTTCAGACCTTTGGTGACCAAACGTAGTTATTTTGACTAAAAAGGGGTTTTTGAACACTTGGAGACCTAAATAGAGTCATTTTGACCAAAAACCTTTTTTCAGGCCATTGGTCACCAAATGTAGTTTATCTTGTCTAAAACCGGCTTTTTAAGACTCTAAAAGTCAAAAATACAGTCATTTTGGCTAAAAAAGGTTTTCAGACCTTTGGTGACCAAATGCAGTTATTTTGACTAAATAAGGCTTTTTAGAAACATGGAGACCAAAATAAAGTCATTTTGACCCAATCAAATGTTTCAGGCAATTGGTTACCAAATGCAATTATCTTGTCCGAAACCGGCTTTTAAAGACTCTAATAGACGAAAATACAATCATTTTGACTACATTTTTCAGACCTTTGGTGACCAAACGTAGTTATTTTGACTAAAATAGGCTTTTAAGACACTTGGAGACCAAAATAGAGTCATTTTGACCCAAACTAATGTTTTCAGATCACTGGTAACGAAATGCAATTATCTTGTCTAAAACCGGCTTTTTAAGACTCTAAAAGACAAAAATACAGTCATTTTGGCTAAAAAAGTTTTTCAGACCTTTGGTGACCAAACGTAGTTATTTTGACTAAAAAGGGCTTTTTAGACACTTGGAGACCTAAATAGAGTCATTTTGACCAAAAACATTTTTTCAGGCCATTTCTTACCAAATGTAGTTTATCTTGTCGAAAAGCGGTGTTTTAAGACTCTAAAATACAAAAATACAGTCATTTTGGCTAAAAAAGGTTTTCAGACCTTTGGTGACCAAATGCAGTTATTTTGACTAAAAAAGGCTTTTTAGACACTTGGAGACCTAAATAGAGTAATTTTGACCAAAAACATTTTTTCAGGCCATTTCTTACCAAATGTAGTTTATCTTGTCTAAAAGCGGTGTTTTAAGACTCTAAAAGACAAAAATACAGTCATTTTGGCTAAAAAAGGTTTTCAGACCTTTGGTGACCAAATGCAGTTATTTTGACTAAAAAAGGCTTTTTAGACACTTGGAGACCAAAATAGAGTCATTTTGACCCAATCAAATGTTTCAGGCAATTGGTTACCAAATGCAATTATCTTGTCCACAACCGGCTTTTTAAGATTCTTATTGACAAAAATACAATCATTTTGACTACATATTTTTTTCAAACAGTTTGGTTATAAAAATGTTTTCAGAGCTTTGGTGACCAAATGCAGTTATTTTGACTAAAATAGGCTTTTTAGACACTTGGAGACCAAAATAGTGTCATTTTGAACCAAACTAATGTTTTCAGATCACTGGTAACAAAATGCAATTATCTTGTCTAAAACCGGCATTTTAAGACTCTAAAAGTCAAAAATACAGTCATTTTGGCTAAAAAAAGGTTTTCAGACCTTTGGTGACCAAACGTAGTTATTTTGACTAAAATTGGCTTTTTAGACACTTGGAGACCTAAATAGAGTTATTTTGACCAAAAACATTTTTTCAGGCCATTGGTTACCAAATGTAGTTTATCTTGTCTAAAAGCGGTGGTTTAAGACTCTAAAAGTCAAAAATACAGTCATTTTGACTAAAAAAGGTTTTCAGACCTTTGGTGACCAAATGCAGTTATTTTGACTAAATAAGGCTTTTTAGAAACATGGAGACCAAAATAAAGTCATTTTGACCCAAACAAATACCAAATCTAAATGCGGAGTTTTGAGACTCTAAAAGACAAAAATACAGTCATTTTGGCTAAAATAGTTTTTCAGACCTTTGTGACCAAACGTAGTTATTTTGACTAAAAAGGGCTTTTTAGACATTTGGAGACCTAAATAGAGTCATTTTGACCAAAAACATTTTTTCAGGCCATTTCTTACCAAATGTAGTTTATCTTGTCTAAAAGCGGTGTTTTAAGACTCTAAAAGACAAAAATACAGTCATTTTGGCTAAAAAAGGTTTTCAGACCTTTGGTGACCAAATGCAGTTATTTTGACTAAAAAAAGCTTTTTAGACACTTGGAGACCAAAATAGAGTCATTTTGACCCAATCAAATGTTTCAGGCAATTGGTTACCAAATGCAATTATCTTGTCCACAACCGACTTTTTAAGACTCTAATAGACGAAAATACAATCATTTTGACTACATTTTTTTAGACCTTTGGTGACCAAACGTAGTTATTTTGACTAAAAAGAGCTTTTTAGACACTTGGAGACCTAAAATGAGTGATTTTGACCAAAAACATTTTTTCAGGCCATTGGTTACCAAATGTAGTTTATCTTGTCTAAAAGCGGTGGTTTAAGACTCTAAAAGTCAAAAATACAGTCATTTTGGCTAAAAAAGGTTTTCAGACTTTTGGTGACCAAATGCATTTATTTTGATTAAATAGGCTTTTTAGACACTTGGAGACCAAAATAGAGTCATTTTGCCCAAACAAATGTTTCAGGCGATTGGTTAAAAAAATGCAATTTTCTTGTCCAAAACCGGCTTTTTAAGATTCTAATTGACAAAAATACAATCATTTTGACTACATATTTTTTTCAGACCTTTGGTGACCAAATGCAGTTATTTTGACTAAAAAGGGCTTTTAAGACACTTGGAGACCAAAATAGAGTCATTTTGACCAAAAAAATGTTTTCAGATCACTGGTTACGTAATGCAATTATCTTGTCTAAAACCGGCTTTTTAAGACTCTAAAAGACAAAAATACAGTCATTTTGGCTAAAAAAGTTTTCAGACCTTTGGTGACCAAACGTAGTTATTTTGACTAAAAAGGGGTTTTTGAACACTTGGAGACCTAAATAGAGTCCTTTTGACCAAAAACCTTTTTTCAGACCATTGGTCACCAAATGTAGTTTATCTTGTCTAAAACCGGCTTTTAAAGACTCTAAAAGTCAAAAATACAGTCATTTTGGCTAAAAAAGGTTTTCAGACCTTTGGTGACCAAATGCAGTTATTTTGACTAAATAAGGCTTTTTAGAAACATGGAGACCAATATAAAGTCATTTTGACCCAATCAAATGTTTCAGGCAATTGGTTACCAAATGCAATTATCTTGTCCGAAACCGGCTTTTAAAGACTCTAATAGACGAAAATACAATCATTTTGACTACATTTTTCAGACCTTTGGTGACCAAACGTAGTTATTTTGACTAAAATAGGCTTTTAAGACACTTGGAGACCAAAATAGAGTCATTTTGACCCAAACTAATGTTTTCAGATCACTGGTAACGAAATGCAATTATCTTGTCTAAAACCGGCTTTTTAAGACTCTAAAAGACAAAAATACAGTCATTTTGGCTAAAAAAGTTTTTCAGACCTTTGGTGACCAAACGTAGTTATTTTGACTAAAATTGGCTTTTTAGACACTTGGAGACCTAAATAGAATTATTTTGACCAAAAACATTTTTTCAGGCCATTGGTTACCAAATGTAGTTTATCTTGTCTAAAAGCGGTGGTTTAAGACTCTAAAAGTCAAAAATACAGTCATTTTGGCTAAAAAAGGTTTTCAGACCTTTGGTGACCAAATGCAGTTATTTTGACTAAATAAGGCTTTTTAGAAACATGGAGACCAAAATAAAGTCATTTTGACCCAAACAAATACCAAATCTAAATGCGGAGTTTTGAGACTCTAAAAGACAAAAATACAGTCATTTTGGCTAAAATAGTTTTTCAGACCTTTGGTGACCAAACGTAGTTATTTTGACTAAAAAGGGCTTTTTAGACACTTGGAGACCTAAATAGAGTCATTTTGACCAAAAATATTTTTTCAGGCCATTTCTTACCAAATGTAGTTTATCTTGTCTAAAAGCGGTGTTTTAAGACTCTAAAAGACAAAAATACAGTCATTTTGGCTAAAAAAGGTTTTCAGACCTTTGGTGACCAAATGCAGTTATTTTGACTAAAAAACGCTTTTTAGACACTTGGAGACCAAAATAGAGTCATTTTGACCCAATCAAATGTTTCAGGCAATTGGTTACCAAATGCAATTATCTTGTCCACAACCGGCTTTTTAAGACTCTAATAGACGAAAATACAATCATTTTGACTACATTTTTTTAGACCTTTGGTGACCAAACGTAGTTATTTTGACTAAAAAGAGCTTTTTAGACACTTGGAGACCTAAAATGAGTGATTTTGACCAAAAACATTTTTTCAGGCCATTGGTTACCAAATGTAGTTTATCTTGTCTAAAAGCGGTGGTTTAAGACTCTAAAAGTCAAAAATACAGTCATTTTGGCTAAAAAAGGTTTTCAGACTTTTGGTGACCAAATGCATTTATTTTGATTAAATAGGCTTTTTAGACACTTGGAGACCAAAATAGAGTCATTTTGCCCAAACAAATGTTTCAGGCGATTGGTTAAAAAAATGCAATTATCTTGTCCAAAACCGGCTTTTTAAGATTCTAATTGACAAAAATACAATCATTTTGACTACATATTTTTTTCAGACCTTTGGTGACCAAATGCAGTTATTTTGACTAAAAAGGGCTTTTAAGACACTTGGAGACCAAAATAGAGTCATTTTGACCAAAAAAATGTTTTCAGATCACTGGTTACGTAATGCAATTATCTTGTCTAAAACCGGCTTTTTAAGACTCTAAAAGACAAAAATACAGTCATTTTGGCTAAAAAGTTTTCAGACCTTTGGTGACCAAACGTAGTTATTTTGACTAAAAAGGGGTTTTTGAACACTTGGAGACCTAAATAGAGTCATTTTGACCAAAAACCTTTTTTCAGGCCATTGGTCACCAAATGTAGTTTATCTTGTCTAAAACCGGCTTTTTAAGACTCTAAAAGTCAAAAATACAGTCATTTTGGCTAAAAAAGGTTTTCAGACCTTTGGTGACCAAATGCAGTTATTTTGACTAAATAAGGCTTTTTAGAAACATGGAGACCAAAATAAAGTCATTTTGACCCAATCAAATGTTTCAGGCAATTGGTTACCAAATGCAATTATCTTGTCCGAAACCGGCTTTTAAAGACTCTAATAGACGAAAATACAATCATTTTGACTACATTTTTCAGACCTTTGGTGACCAAACGTAGTTATTTTGACTAAAATAGGCTTTTAAGACACTTGGAGACCAAAATAGAGTCATTTTGACCCAAACTAATGTTTTCAGATCACTGGTAACGAAATGCAATTATCTTGTCTAAAACCGGCTTTTTAAGACTCTAAAAGACAAAAATACAGTCATTTTGGCTAAAAAAGTTTTTCAGACCTTTGGTGACCAAACGTAGTTATTTTGACTAAAAAGGGCTTTTTAGACACTTGGAGACCTAAATAGAGTCATTTTGACCAAAAACATTTTTTCAGGCCATTTCTTACCAAATGTAGTTTATCTTGTCTAAAAGCGGTGTTTTAAGACTCTAAAAGACAAAAATACAGTCATTTTGGCTAAAAAAGGTTTTCAGACCTTTGGTGACCAAATGCAGTTATTTTGACTAAAAAAGGCTTTTTAGACACTTGGAGACCAAAATAGAGTCATTTTGACCCAATCAAATGTTTCAGGCAATTGGTTACCAAATGCAATTATCTTGTCCACAACCGGCTTTTTAAGATTCTTATTGACAAAAATACAATCATTTTGACTACATATTTTTTTCAAACAGTTTGGTTATAAAAATGTTTTCAGAGCTTTGGTGACCAAATGCAGTTATTTTGACTAAAATAGGCTTTTTAGACACTTGGAGACCAAAATAGTGTCATTTTGAACCAAACTAATGTTTTCAGATCACTGGTAACAAAATGCAATTATCTTGTCTAAAACCGGCATTTTAAGACTCTAAAAGTCAAAAATACAGTCATTTTGGCTAAAAAAAGGTTTTCAGACCTTTGGTGACCAAACGTAGTTATTTTGACTAAAATTGGCTTTTTAGACACTTGGAGACCTAAATAGAGTTATTTTGACCAAAAACATTTTTTCAGGCCATTGGTTACCAAATGTAGTTTATCTTGTCTAAAAGCGGTGGTTTAAGACTCTAAAAGTCAAAAATACAGTCATTTTGACTAAAAAAGGTTTTCAGACCTTTGGTGACCAAATGCAGTTATTTTGACTAAATAAGGCTTTTTAGAAACATGGAGACCAAAATAAAGTCATTTTGACCCAAACAAATACCAAATCTAAATGCGGAGTTTTGAGACTCTAAAAGACAAAAATACAGTCATTTTGGCTAAAATAGTTTTTCAGACCTTTGTGACCAAACGTAGTTATTTTGACTAAAAAGGGCTTTTTAGACATTTGGAGACCTAAATAGAGTCATTTTGACCAAAAACATTTTTTCAGGCCATTTCTTACCAAATGTAGTTTATCTTGTCTAAAAGCGGTGTTTTAAGACTCTAAAAGACAAAAATACAGTCATTTTGGCTAAAAAAGGTTTTCAGACCTTTGGTGACCAAATGCAGTTATTTTGACTAAAAAAAGCTTTTTAGACACTTGGAGACCAAAATAGAGTCATTTTGACCCAATCAAATGTTTCAGGCAATTGGTTACCAAATGCAATTATCTTGTCCACAACCGACTTTTTAAGACTCTAATAGACGAAAATACAATCATTTTGACTACATTTTTTTAGACCTTTGGTGACCAAACGTAGTTATTTTGACTAAAAAGAGCTTTTTAGACACTTGGAGACCTAAAATGAGTGATTTTGACCAAAAACATTTTTTCAGGCCATTGGTTACCAAATGTAGTTTATCTTGTCTAAAAGCGGTGGTTTAAGACTCTAAAAGTCAAAAATACAGTCATTTTGGCTAAAAAAGGTTTTCAGACTTTTGGTGACCAAATGCATTTATTTTGATTAAATAGGCTTTTTAGACACTTGGAGACCAAAATAGAGTCATTTTGCCCAAACAAATGTTTCAGGCGATTGGTTAAAAAAATGCAATTTTCTTGTCCAAAACCGGCTTTTTAAGATTCTAATTGACAAAAATACAATCATTTTGACTACATATTTTTTTCAGACCTTTGGTGACCAAATGCAGTTATTTTGACTAAAAAGGGCTTTTAAGACACTTGGAGACCAAAATAGAGTCATTTTGACCAAAAAAATGTTTTCAGATCACTGGTTACGTAATGCAATTATCTTGTCTAAAACCGGCTTTTTAAGACTCTAAAAGACAAAAATACAGTCATTTTGGCTAAAAAAGTTTTCAGACCTTTGGTGACCAAACGTAGTTATTTTGACTAAAAAGGGGTTTTTGAACACTTGGAGACCTAAATAGAGTCCTTTTGACCAAAAACCTTTTTTCAGGCCATTGGTCACCAAATGTAGTTTATCTTGTCTAAAACCGGCTTTTAAAGACTCTAAAAGTCAAAAATACAGTCATTTTGGCTAAAAAAGGTTTTCAGACCTTTGGTGACCAAATGCAGTTATTTTGACTAAATAAGGCTTTTTAGAAACATGGAGACCAAAATAAAGTCATTTTGACCCAATCAAATGTTTCAGGCAATTGGTTACCAAATGCAATTATCTTGTCCGAAACCGGCTTTTAAAGACTCTAATAGACGAAAATACAATCATTTTGACTACATTTTTCAGACCTTTGGTGACCAAACGTAGTTATTTTGACTAAAATAGGCTTTTAAGACACTTGGAGACCAAAATAGAGTCATTTTGACCCAAACTAATGTTTTCAGATCACTGGTAACGAAATGCAATTATCTTGTCTAAAACCGGCTTTTTAAGACTCTAAAAGACAAAAATACAGTCATTTTGGCTAAAAAAGTTTTTCAGACCTTTGGTGACCAAACGTAGTTATTTTGACTAAAATTGGCTTTTTAGACACTTGGAGACCTAAATAGAATTATTTTGACCAAAAACATTTTTTCAGGCCATTGGTTACCAAATGTAGTTTATCTTGTCTAAAAGCGGTGGTTTAAGACTCTAAAAGTCAAAAATACAGTCATTTTGGCTAAAAAAGGTTTTCAGACCTTTGGTGACCAAATGCAGTTATTTTGACTAAATAAGGCTTTTTAGAAACATGGAGACCAAAATTAAGTCATTTTGACCCAAACAAATACCAAATCTAAATGCGGAGTTTTGAGACTCTAAAAGACAAAAATACAGTCATTTTGGCTAAAATAGTTTTTCAGACCTTTGTGACCAAACGTAGTTATTTTGACTAAAAAGGGCTTTTTAGACACTTGGAGACCTAAATAGAGTAATTTTGACCAAAAACATTTTTTCAGGCCATTTCTTACCAAATGTAGTTTATCTTGTCTAAAAGCGGTGTTTTAAGACTCTAAAAGACAAAAATACAGTTATTTTGACTAAAAAAGGCTTTTTAGACACTTGGAGACCAAAATAGAGTCATTTTGACCCAATCAAATGTTTCAGGCAATTGGTTACCAAATGCAATTATCTTGTCCACAACCGGCTTTTTAAGATTCTTATTGACAAAAATACAATTATTTTGACTACATATTTTTTTCAAACAGTTTGGTTACAAAAATGTTTTCAGAGCTTTGGTGACCAAATGCAGTTATTTTGACTAAAATAGGCTTTTTAGACACTTGGAGACCAAAATAGTGTCATTTTGAACCAAACTAATGTTTTCAGATCACTGGTAACAAAATGCAATTATCTTGTCTAAAACCGGCATTTTAAGACTCTAAAAGTCAAAAATACAGTCATTTTGGCTAAAAAAGGTTTTCAGACCTTTGGTGACCAAATGCAGTTATTTTGACTAAATAAGGCTTTTTAGAAACATGGAGACCAAAATAAAGTCATTTTGACCCAAACAAATACCAAATCTAAATGCGGAGTTTTGAGACTCTAAAAGACAAAAATACAGTCATTTTGGCTAAAATAGTTTTTCAGACCTTTGGTGACCAAACGTAGTTATTTTGACTAAAAAGGGCTTTTTAGAGACTTGGAGACCTAAATAGAGTCATTTTGACCAAAAACATTTTTTCAGGCCATTGGTTACCAAATGTAGTTTATCTTGTCTAAAAGCGGTGGTTTAAGACTCTAAAAGTCAAAAATACAGTCATTTTCACTAAAAAAGGTTTTCAGACCTTTGGTGACCAAATGCAGTTATTTTGACTAAATAAGGCTTTTTAGAAACATGGAGACCAAAATAAAGTCATTTTGACCCAAACAAATACCAAATCTAAATGCGGAGTTTTGAGACTCTAAAAGACAAAAATACAGTCATTTTGGCTAAAATAGTTTTTCAGACCTTTGGTGACCAAACGTAGTTATTTTGACTAAAAAGGGCTTTTTAGACACTTGGAGACCTAAATAGAGTCATTTTGACCAAAAACATTTTTTCAGGCCATTTCTTACCAAATGTAGTTTATCTTGTCTAAAAGCGGTGTTTTAAGACTCTAAAAGACAAAAATACAGTCATTTTGGCTAAAAAAGGTTTTCAGACCTTTGGTGACCAAATGCAGTTATTTTGACTAAAAAAAGCTTTTTAGACACTTGGAGACCAAAATAGAGTCATTTTGACCCAATCAAATGTTTCAGGAAATTGGTTACCAAATGCAATTATCTTGTCCACAACCGGCTTTTTAAGACTCTAATAGACGAAAATACAATCATTTTGACTACATTTTTTTAGACCTTTGGTGACCAAACGTAGTTATTTTGACTAAAAAGGGGTTTTTGAACACTTGGAGACCTAAATAGAGTCATTTTGACCAAAAACCTTTTTTCAGGCCATTGGTCACCAAATGTAGTTTATCTTGTCTAAAACCGGCTTTTTAAGACTCTAAAAGTCAAAAATACAGTCATTTTGGCTAAAAAAGGTTTTCAGACCTTTGGTGACCAAATGCAGTTATTTTGACTAAAAAAGGCTTTTTAGACACTTGGAGACCAAAATAGTGTCGTTTTGAACCAAACTAATGTTTTCAGATTACTGGTAACAAAATGCAATTATCTTGTCTAAAACCGGCATTTTAAGACTCTAAAAGTCAAAAATACAGTCATTTTGGCTAAAAAAGGTTTTCAGACCTTTGGTGACCAAATGCAGTTATTTTGACTAAATAAGGCTTTTTAGAAACATGGAGACCAAAATAAAGTCATTTTGACCCAATCAAAGGTTTCAGGCAATTGGTTACCAAATGCAATTATCTTGTCCGAAACCGGCTTTTAAAGACTCTAATAGACGAAAATACAATCATTTTGACTACATTTTTCAGACCTTTGGTGACCAAACGTAGTTATTTTGACTAAAATAGGCTTTTAAGACACTTGGAGACCAAAATAGAGTCATTTTGACCCAAACTAATGTTTTCAGATCACTGGTAACGAAATGCAATTATCTTGTCTAAAACCGGCTTTTTAAGACTCTAAAAGACAAAAATACAGTCATTTTGGCTAAAAAAAATTTTCAGACCTTTGGTGACCAAACGTAGTTATTTTGACTAAAATTGGCCTTTTAGACACTTGGAGACCTAAATAGAGTTATTTTGACCAAAAACATTTTTTCAGGCCATTGGTTACCAAATGTAGTTTATCTTGTCTAAAAGCGGTGGTTTAAGACTCTAAAAGTCAAAAATACAGTCATTTTGACTAAAAAAGGTTTTCAGACCTTTGGTGATCAAACGTAGTTATTTTGTCTAAAAAGTCCTTTTTAGACACTTGGAGACCTAAATAGAGTCATTTTGACCAAAAACATTTTTTCAGGCCATTGGTTACCAAATGTAGTTTATCTTGTGTAAAAACGGTGTTTTAAGACTCTAAAAGCCAAAAATACAGGCAGTTTGGTTACAAAAAGGTTTTCAGAGCTTTTGTGACCAAATGCAGTTATTTTGACTAAAATAGGCTTTTTAGACACTTGGAGACCAAAATAGTGTCATTTTGAACCAAACTAATGTTTTCAGATCACTGGTAACAAAATGCAATTATCTTGTCTAAAACCGGCTTTTTAAGACTCTAAAAGTCAAAAATACAGTCATTTTGGCTAAAAAAGGTTTTCAGACCTTTGGTGACCAAATGCAGTTATTTTGACTAAATGAGGCTTTTTAGAATTATGGAGACCAAAATAAAGTCATTTTGACCCAAACAAATACCAAATCTAAATGCGGAGTTTTGAGACTCTAAAAGACAAAAATACAGTCATTTTGGCTAAAAAAAGGTTTTCAGACCTTTGGTGACCAAATACAGTTTTTTTGACTAAAAAAGGCTTTTTAGACACTTGGAGACCAAAATAGAGTCATTTTGACCCAAACAAATGTTTCAGGCGATTGGTTAAAAAAATGCAATTATCTTGTCCAAAACCAGCTTTTTAAGACTCTAATAGACGAACATACAATCATTTTGACTACATATTTTTTTTCAGACCTTTGGTTACCAAATGCAGTTATTTTGACTAAATAAGGCTTTTTAGAAACATGGAGACAAAAATAAAGTCATTTTGACCCAAACAAATACCAAATCTAAATGCGGAGTTTTGAGACTCTAAAAGACAAAAATACAGTCATTTTGGTTAAAATCGTTTTTCAGACCTTTGGTGACCAAAATGTAGTTATTTTGACTAAATAAGGCTTTTTAGAAACACGGAGACCAAAATAAAGTAATTTTGACCCAAAGAAATACCATATCTAAATGCGGTGTTTTGAGACTCTAAAAGACAAAAATACAGTCATTTTGGCTAAAATAGTTTTTCAGACCTTTAGTGACCAAACGTAGTTATTTTGACTAAAATTGGCTTTTTAGACACTTGGAGACCTAAATAGAATTATTTTGACCAAAAACATTTTTTCAGGCCATTTCTTACCAAATGTAGTTTATCTTGTCTAAAAGCGGTGTTTTAAGACTCTAAAAGACAAAAATACAGTCATTTTGGCTAAAAAAGGTTTTCAGACCTTTGGTGACCAAATGCAGTTATTTTGACTAAAAAAGGCTTTTTAGACACTTGGAGACCAAAATAGAGTCATTTTGACCCAATCAAATGTTTCAGGCAATTGGTTACCAAATGCAATTATCTTGTCCACAACCGGCTTTTTAAGATTCGTATTGACAAAAATACAATTATTTTGACTACATATTTTTTTCAAACAGTTTGGTTACAAAAATGTTTTCAGAGCTTTGGTGACCAAATGCAGTTATTTTGACTAAAATAGGCTTTTTAGACACTTGGAGACCAAAATAGTGTCATTTTGAACCAAACTAATGTTTTCAGATCACTGGTAACAAAATGCAATTATCTTGTCTAAAACCGGCATTTTAAGACTCTAAAAGTCAAAAATACAGTCATTTTGGCTAAAAAAGGTTTTCAGACCTTTGGTGACCAAATGCAGTTATTTTGACTAAATAAGGCTTTTTAGAAACATGGGGACCAAAATAAAGTCATTTTGACCCAATCAAATGTTTCAGGCAATTGGTTACCAAATGCAATTATCTTGTCCGAAACCGGCTTTTAAAGACTCTAATAGACGAAAATACAATCATTTTGACTACATTTTTCAGACCTTTGGTGACCAAACGTAGTTATTTTGACTAAAATAGGCTTTTAAGACACTTGGAGACCAAAATAGAGTCATTTTGACCCAAACTAATGTTTTCCGATCACTGGTAACGAAATGCAATTATCTTGTCTAAAACCGGCTTTTAATGACTCTAAAAGACAAAAATACAGTCATTTTGGCTAAAAAAGTTTTTCAGACCTTTGGTGACCAAACGTAGTTATTTTGACTAAAATTGGCTTTTTAGACACTTGGAGACCTAAATAGAGTTATTTTGACCAAAAACATTTTTTCAGGCCATTGGTTACCAAATGTAGTTTATCTTGTCTAAAAGCGGTGGTTTAAGACTCTAAAAGTCAAAAATACAGTCATTTTGACTAAAAAAGGTTTTCAGACCTTTGGTGACCAAATGCAGTTATTTTGACTAAATAAGGCTTTTTAGAAACATGGAGACCAAAATAAAGTCATTTTGACCCAAACAAATACCAAATCTAAATGCGGAGTTTTGAGACTCTAAAAGACAAAAATACAGTCATTTTGGCTAAAATAGTTTTTCAGACCTTTGTGACCAAACGTAGTTATTTTGACTAAAAAGGGCTTTTTAGACACTTGGAGACCTAAATAGAGTCATTTTGACCAAAAACATTTTTTCAGGCCATTTCTTACCAAATGTAGTTTATCTTGTCTAAAAGCGGTGTTTTAAGACTCTAAAAGACAAAAATACAGTCATTT
Source organism: Pelophylax lessonae (assembly GCF_965119305.1). Lineage (NCBI taxonomy): Eukaryota > Metazoa > Chordata > Amphibia > Anura > Ranidae > Pelophylax > Pelophylax lessonae. The sequence goes on from NW_028119983.1 coordinate 121,966, forward strand.
TGGCTAAAAAAGGTTTTCAGACCTTTGGTGACCAAATGCAGTTATTTTGACTAAAAAAAGCTTTTTAGACACTTGGAGACCAAAATAGAGTCATTTTGACCCAATCAAATGTTTCAGGCAATTGGTTACCAAATGCAATTATCTTGTCCACAACCGGCTTTTTAAGACTCTAATAGACGAAAATACAATCATTTTGACTACATTTTTTTAGACCTTTGGTGACCAAACGTAGTTATTTTGACTAAAAAGAGCTTTTTAGACACTTGGAGACCTAAAATGAGTGATTTTGACCAAAAACATTTTTTCAGGCCATTGGTTACCAAATGTAGTTTATCTTGTCTAAAAGCGGTGGTTTAAGACTCTAAAAGTCAAAAATAGTCATTTTGGCTAAAAAAGGTTTTCAGACTTTTGGTGACCAAATGCATTTATTTTGATTAAATAGGCTTTTTAGACACTTGGAGACCAAAATAGAGTCATTTTGACCAAAAACCTTTTTTCAGGCCATTGGTCACCAAATGTAGTTTATCTTGTCTAAAACCGGCTTTTTAAGACTCTAAAAGACAAAAATACAGTCATTTTGGCTAAAAAAGTTTTTCAGACCTTTGGTGACCAAACGTAGTTATTTTGACTAAAAAGGGCTTTTTAGACACTTGGAGACCTAAATAGAATTATTTTGACCAAAAACATTTTTTCAGGCCATTGGTTACCAAATGTAGTTTATCTTGTCTAAAAGCGGTGGTTTAAGACTCTAAAAGTCAAAAATACAGTCATTTTGGCTAAAAAAGGTTTTCAGACCTTTGGTGACCAAATGCAGTTATTTTGACTAAATAAGGCTTTTTAGAAACATGGAGACCAAAATTAAGTCATTTTGACCCAAACAAATACCAAATCTAAATGCGGAGTTTTGAGACTCTAAAAGACAAAAATACAGTCATTTTGGCTAAAATAGTTTTTCAGACCTTTGTGACCAAACGTAGTTATTTTGACTAAAAAGGGCTTTTTAGACACTTGGAGACCTAAATAGAGTCATTTTGACCAAAAACATTTTTTCAGGCCATTTCTTACCAAATGTAGTTTATCTTGTCTAAAAGCGGTGTTTTAAGACTCTAAAAGACAAAAATACAGTCATTTTGGCTAAAAAAGGTTTTCAGACCTTTGGTGACCAAATGCAGTTATTTTGACTAAAAAAGGCTTTTTAGACACTTGGAGACCAAAATAGAGTCATTTTGACCCAATCAAATGTTTCAGGCAATTGGTTACCAAATGCAATTATCTTGTCCACAACCGGCTTTTTAAGATTCTTATTGACAAAAATACAATTATTTTGACTACATATTTTTTTCAAACAGTTTGGTTACAAAAATGTTTTCAGAGCTTTGGTGACCAAATGCAGTTATTTTGACTAAAATAGGCTTTTTAGACACTTGGAGACCAAAATAGTGTCATTTTGAACCAAACTAATGTTTTCAGATCAATGGTAACAAAATGCAATTATCTTGTCTAAAACCGGCATTTTAAGACTCTAAAAGTCAAAAATACAGTCATTTTGGCTAAAAAAGGTTTTCAGACCTTTGGTGACCAAATGCAGTTATTTTGACTAAATAAGGCTTTTTAGAAACATGGAGACCAAAATAAAGTCATTTTGACCCAATCAAATGTTTCAGGCAATTGGTTACCAAATGCAATTATCTTGTCCGAAACCGGCTTTTAAAGACTCTAATAGACGAAAATACAATCATTTTGACTACATTTTTCAGACCTTTGGTGACCAAACGTAGTTATTTTGACTAAAATAGGCTTTTAAGACACTTGGAGACCAAAATAGAGTCATTTTGACCCAAACTAATGTTTTCAGGTCACTGGTAACGAAATGCAATTATCTTGTCTAAAACCGGCTTTTTAAGACTCTAAAAGACAAAAATACAGTCATTTTGGCTAAAAAAGTTTTTCAGACCTTTGGTGACCAAACGTAGTTATTTTGACTAAAATTGGCTTTTTAGACACTTGGAGACCTAAATAGAGTTATTTTGACCAAAAACATTTTTTCAGGCCATTGGTTACCAAATGTAGTTTATCTTGTCTAAAAGCGGTGGTTTAAGACTCTAAAAGTCAAAAATACAGTCATTTTGACTAAAAAAGGTTTTCAGACCTTTGGTGACCAAATGCAGTTATTTTGACTAAATAAGGCTTTTTAGAAACATGGAGACCAAAATAAAGTCATTTTGACCCAAACAAATACCAAATCTAAATGCGGAGTTTTGAGACTCTAAAAGACAAAAATACAGTCATTTTGGCTAAAATAGTTTTTCAGACCTTTGGTGACCAAACGTAGTTATTTTGACTAAAAAGGGCTTTTTAGACACTTGGAGACCTAAATAGAGTCATTTTGACCAAAAATATTTTTTCAGGCCATTTCTTACCAAATGTAGTTTATCTTGTCTAAAAGCGGTGTTTTAAGACTCTAAAAGACAAAAATACAGTCATTTTGGCTAAAAAAGGTTTTCAGACCTTTGGTGACCAAATGCAGTTATTTTGACTAAAAAACGCTTTTTAGACACTTGGAGACCAAAATAGAGTCATTTTGACCCAATCAAATGTTTCAGGCAATTGGTTACCAAATGCAATTATCTTGTCCACAACCGGCTTTTTAAGACTCTAATAGACGAAAATACAATCATTTTGACTACATTTTTTTAGACCTTTGGTGACCAAACGTAGTTATTTTGACTAAAAAGAGCTTTTTAGACACTTGGAGACCTAAAATTAGTGATTTTGACCAAAAACATTTTTTCAGGCCATTGGTTACCAAATGTAGTTTATCTTGTCTAAAAGCGGTGGTTTAAGACTCTAAAAGTCAAAAATACAGTCATTTTGGCTAAAAAAGGTTTTCAGACTTTTGGTGACCAAATGCATTTATTTTGATTAAATAGGCTTTTTAGACACTTGGAGACCAAAATAGAGTCATTTTGCCCAAACAAATGTTTCAGGCGATTGGTTAAAAAAATGCAATTATCTTGTCCAAAACCGGCTTTTTAAGATTCTAATTGACAAAAATACAATCATTTTGACTACATATTTTTTTCAGACCTTTGGTGACCAAATGCAGTTATTTTGACTAAAAAGGGCTTTTAAGACACTTGGAGACCAAAATAGAGTCATTTTGACCAAAAAAATGTTTTCAGATCACTGGTTACGTAATGCAATTATCTTGTCTAAAACCGGCTTTTTAAGACTCTAAAAGACAAAAATACAGTCATTTTGGCTAAAAAGTTTTCAGACCTTTGGTGACCAAACGTAGTTATTTTGACTAAAAAGGGGTTTTTGAACACTTGGAGACCTAAATAGAGTCATTTTGACCAAAAACCTTTTTTCAGGCCATTGGTCACCAAATGTAGTTTATCTTGTCTAAAACCGGCTTTTTAAGACTCTAAAAGTCAAAAATACAGTCATTTTGGCTAAAAAAGGTTTTCAGACCTTTGGTGACCAAATGCAGTTATTTTGACTAAATAAGGCTTTTTAGAAACATGGAGACCAAAATAAAGTCATTTTGACCCAATCAAATGTTTCAGGCAATTGGTTACCAAATGCAATTATCTTGTCCGAAACCGGCTTTTAAAGACTCTAATAGACGAAAATACAATCATTTTGACTACATTTTTCAGACCTTTGGTGACCAAACGTAGTTATTTTGACTAAAATAGGCTTTTAAGACACTTGGAGACCAAAATAGAGTCATTTTGACCCAAACTAATGTTTTCAGATCACTGGTAACGAAATGCAATTATCTTGTCTAAAACCGGCTTTTTAAGACTCTAAAAGACAAAAATACAGTCATTTTGGCTAAAAAAGTTTTTCAGACCTTTGGTGACCAAACGTAGTTATTTTGACTAAAAAGGGCTTTTTAGACACTTGGAGACCTAAATAGAGTCATTTTGACCAAAAACATTTTTTCAGGCCATTTCTTACCAAATGTAGTTTATCTTGTCGAAAAGCGGTGTTTTAAGACTCTAAAATACAAAAATACAGTCATTTTGGCTAAAAAAGGTTTTCAGACCTTTGGTGACCAAATGCAGTTATTTTGACTAAAAAAGGCTTTTTAGACACTTGGAGACCTAAATAGAGTAATTTTGACCAAAAACATTTTTTCAGGCCATTTCTTACCAAATGTAGTTTATCTTGTCTAAAAGCGGTGTTTTAAGACTCTAAAAGACAAAAATACAGTCATTTTGGCTAAAAAAGGTTTTCAGACCTTTGGTGACCAAATGCAGTTATTTTGACTAAAAAAGGCTTTTTAGACACTTGGAGACCAAAATAGAGTCATTTTGACCCAATCAAATGTTTCAGGCAATTGGTTACCAAATGCAATTATCTTGTCCACAACCGGCTTTTTAAGATTCTTATTGACAAAAATACAATCATTTTGACTACATATTTTTTTCAAACAGTTTGGTTATAAAAATGTTTTCAGAGCTTTGGTGACCAAATGCAGTTATTTTGACTAAAATAGGCTTTTTAGACACTTGGAGACCAAAATAGTGTCATTTTGAACCAAACTAATGTTTTCAGATCACTGGTAACAAAATGCAATTATCTTGTCTAAAACCGGCATTTTAAGACTCTAAAAGTCAAAAATACAGTCATTTTGGCTAAAAAAAGGTTTTCAGACCTTTGGTGACCAAACGTAGTTATTTTGACTAAAATTGGCTTTTTAGACACTTGGAGACCTAAATAGAGTTATTTTGACCAAAAACATTTTTTCAGGCCATTGGTTACCAAATGTAGTTTATCTTGTCTAAAAGCGGTGGTTTAAGACTCTAAAAGTCAAAAATACAGTCATTTTGACTAAAAAAGGTTTTCAGACCTTTGGTGACCAAATGCAGTTATTTTGACTAAATAAGGCTTTTTAGAAACATGGAGACCAAAATAAAGTCATTTTGACCCAAACAAATACCAAATCTAAATGCGGAGTTTTGAGACTCTAAAAGACAAAAATACAGTCATTTTGGCTAAAATAGTTTTTCAGACCTTTGTGACCAAACGTAGTTATTTTGACTAAAAAGGGCTTTTTAGACATTTGGAGACCTAAATAGAGTCATTTTGACCAAAAACATTTTTTCAGGCCATTTCTTACCAAATGTAGTTTATCTTGTCTAAAAGCGGTGTTTTAAGACTCTAAAAGACAAAAATACAGTCATTTTGGCTAAAAAAGGTTTTCAGACCTTTGGTGACCAAATGCAGTTATTTTGACTAAAAAAAGCTTTTTAGACACTTGGAGACCAAAATAGAGTCATTTTGACCCAATCAAATGTTTCAGGCAATTGGTTACCAAATGCAATTATCTTGTCCACAACCGACTTTTTAAGACTCTAATAGACGAAAATACAATCATTTTGACTACATTTTTTTAGACCTTTGGTGACCAAACGTAGTTATTTTGACTAAAAAGAGCTTTTTAGACACTTGGAGACCTAAAATGAGTGATTTTGACCAAAAACATTTTTTCAGGCCATTGGTTACCAAATGTAGTTTATCTTGTCTAAAAGCGGTGGTTTAAGACTCTAAAAGTCAAAAATACAGTCATTTTGGCTAAAAAAGGTTTTCAGACTTTTGGTGACCAAATGCATTTATTTTGATTAAATAGGCTTTTTAGACACTTGGAGACCAAAATAGAGTCATTTTGCCCAAACAAATGTTTCAGGCGATTGGTTAAAAAAATGCAATTTTCTTGTCCAAAACCGGCTTTTTAAGATTCTAATTGACAAAAATACAATCATTTTGACTACATATTTTTTTCAGACCTTTGGTGACCAAATGCAGTTATTTTGACTAAAAAGGGCTTTTAAGACACTTGGAGACCAAAATAGAGTCATTTTGACCAAAAAAATGTTTTCAGATCACTGGTTACGTAATGCAATTATCTTGTCTAAAACCGGCTTTTTAAGACTCTAAAAGACAAAAATACAGTCATTTTGGCTAAAAAAGTTTTCAGACCTTTGGTGACCAAACGTAGTTATTTTGACTAAAAAGGGGTTTTTGAACACTTGGAGACCTAAATAGAGTCCTTTTGACCAAAAACCTTTTTTCAGACCATTGGTCACCAAATGTAGTTTATCTTGTCTAAAACCGGCTTTTAAAGACTCTAAAAGTCAAAAATACAGTCATTTTGGCTAAAAAAGGTTTTCAGACCTTTGGTGACCAAATGCAGTTATTTTGACTAAATAAGGCTTTTTAGAAACATGGAGACCAATATAAAGTCATTTTGACCCAATCAAATGTTTCAGGCAATTGGTTACCAAATGCAATTATCTTGTCCGAAACCGGCTTTTAAAGACTCTAATAGACGAAAATACAATCATTTTGACTACATTTTTCAGACCTTTGGTGACCAAACGTAGTTATTTTGACTAAAATAGGCTTTTAAGACACTTGGAGACCAAAATAGAGTCATTTTGACCCAAACTAATGTTTTCAGATCACTGGTAACGAAATGCAATTATCTTGTCTAAAACCGGCTTTTTAAGACTCTAAAAGACAAAAATACAGTCATTTTGGCTAAAAAAGTTTTTCAGACCTTTGGTGACCAAACGTAGTTATTTTGACTAAAATTGGCTTTTTAGACACTTGGAGACCTAAATAGAATTATTTTGACCAAAAACATTTTTTCAGGCCATTGGTTACCAAATGTAGTTTATCTTGTCTAAAAGCGGTGGTTTAAGACTCTAAAAGTCAAAAATACAGTCATTTTGGCTAAAAAAGGTTTTCAGACCTTTGGTGACCAAATGCAGTTATTTTGACTAAATAAGGCTTTTTAGAAACATGGAGACCAAAATAAAGTCATTTTGACCCAAACAAATACCAAATCTAAATGCGGAGTTTTGAGACTCTAAAAGACAAAAATACAGTCATTTTGGCTAAAATAGTTTTTCAGACCTTTGGTGACCAAACGTAGTTATTTTGACTAAAAAGGGCTTTTTAGACACTTGGAGACCTAAATAGAGTCATTTTGACCAAAAATATTTTTTCAGGCCATTTCTTACCAAATGTAGTTTATCTTGTCTAAAAGCGGTGTTTTAAGACTCTAAAAGACAAAAATACAGTCATTTTGGCTAAAAAAGGTTTTCAGACCTTTGGTGACCAAATGCAGTTATTTTGACTAAAAAACGCTTTTTAGACACTTGGAGACCAAAATAGAGTCATTTTGACCCAATCAAATGTTTCAGGCAATTGGTTACCAAATGCAATTATCTTGTCCACAACCGGCTTTTTAAGACTCTAATAGACGAAAATACAATCATTTTGACTACATTTTTTTAGACCTTTGGTGACCAAACGTAGTTATTTTGACTAAAAAGAGCTTTTTAGACACTTGGAGACCTAAAATGAGTGATTTTGACCAAAAACATTTTTTCAGGCCATTGGTTACCAAATGTAGTTTATCTTGTCTAAAAGCGGTGGTTTAAGACTCTAAAAGTCAAAAATACAGTCATTTTGGCTAAAAAAGGTTTTCAGACTTTTGGTGACCAAATGCATTTATTTTGATTAAATAGGCTTTTTAGACACTTGGAGACCAAAATAGAGTCATTTTGCCCAAACAAATGTTTCAGGCGATTGGTTAAAAAAATGCAATTATCTTGTCCAAAACCGGCTTTTTAAGATTCTAATTGACAAAAATACAATCATTTTGACTACATATTTTTTTCAGACCTTTGGTGACCAAATGCAGTTATTTTGACTAAAAAGGGCTTTTAAGACACTTGGAGACCAAAATAGAGTCATTTTGACCAAAAAAATGTTTTCAGATCACTGGTTACGTAATGCAATTATCTTGTCTAAAACCGGCTTTTTAAGACTCTAAAAGACAAAAATACAGTCATTTTGGCTAAAAAGTTTTCAGACCTTTGGTGACCAAACGTAGTTATTTTGACTAAAAAGGGGTTTTTGAACACTTGGAGACCTAAATAGAGTCATTTTGACCAAAAACCTTTTTTCAGGCCATTGGTCACCAAATGTAGTTTATCTTGTCTAAAACCGGCTTTTTAAGACTCTAAAAGTCAAAAATACAGTCATTTTGGCTAAAAAAGGTTTTCAGACCTTTGGTGACCAAATGCAGTTATTTTGACTAAATAAGGCTTTTTAGAAACATGGAGACCAAAATAAAGTCATTTTGACCCAATCAAATGTTTCAGGCAATTGGTTACCAAATGCAATTATCTTGTCCGAAACCGGCTTTTAAAGACTCTAATAGACGAAAATACAATCATTTTGACTACATTTTTCAGACCTTTGGTGACCAAACGTAGTTATTTTGACTAAAATAGGCTTTTAAGACACTTGGAGACCAAAATAGAGTCATTTTGACCCAAACTAATGTTTTCAGATCACTGGTAACGAAATGCAATTATCTTGTCTAAAACCGGCTTTTTAAGACTCTAAAAGACAAAAATACAGTCATTTTGGCTAAAAAAGTTTTTCAGACCTTTGGTGACCAAACGTAGTTATTTTGACTAAAAAGGGCTTTTTAGACACTTGGAGACCTAAATAGAGTCATTTTGACCAAAAACATTTTTTCAGGCCATTTCTTACCAAATGTAGTTTATCTTGTCTAAAAGCGGTGTTTTAAGACTCTAAAAGACAAAAATACAGTCATTTTGGCTAAAAAAGGTTTTCAGACCTTTGGTGACCAAATGCAGTTATTTTGACTAAAAAAGGCTTTTTAGACACTTGGAGACCAAAATAGAGTCATTTTGACCCAATCAAATGTTTCAGGCAATTGGTTACCAAATGCAATTATCTTGTCCACAACCGGCTTTTTAAGATTCTTATTGACAAAAATACAATCATTTTGACTACATATTTTTTTCAAACAGTTTGGTTATAAAAATGTTTTCAGAGCTTTGGTGACCAAATGCAGTTATTTTGACTAAAATAGGCTTTTTAGACACTTGGAGACCAAAATAGTGTCATTTTGAACCAAACTAATGTTTTCAGATCACTGGTAACAAAATGCAATTATCTTGTCTAAAACCGGCATTTTAAGACTCTAAAAGTCAAAAATACAGTCATTTTGGCTAAAAAAAGGTTTTCAGACCTTTGGTGACCAAACGTAGTTATTTTGACTAAAATTGGCTTTTTAGACACTTGGAGACCTAAATAGAGTTATTTTGACCAAAAACATTTTTTCAGGCCATTGGTTACCAAATGTAGTTTATCTTGTCTAAAAGCGGTGGTTTAAGACTCTAAAAGTCAAAAATACAGTCATTTTGACTAAAAAAGGTTTTCAGACCTTTGGTGACCAAATGCAGTTATTTTGACTAAATAAGGCTTTTTAGAAACATGGAGACCAAAATAAAGTCATTTTGACCCAAACAAATACCAAATCTAAATGCGGAGTTTTGAGACTCTAAAAGACAAAAATACAGTCATTTTGGCTAAAATAGTTTTTCAGACCTTTGTGACCAAACGTAGTTATTTTGACTAAAAAGGGCTTTTTAGACATTTGGAGACCTAAATAGAGTCATTTTGACCAAAAACATTTTTTCAGGCCATTTCTTACCAAATGTAGTTTATCTTGTCTAAAAGCGGTGTTTTAAGACTCTAAAAGACAAAAATACAGTCATTTTGGCTAAAAAAGGTTTTCAGACCTTTGGTGACCAAATGCAGTTATTTTGACTAAAAAAAGCTTTTTAGACACTTGGAGACCAAAATAGAGTCATTTTGACCCAATCAAATGTTTCAGGCAATTGGTTACCAAATGCAATTATCTTGTCCACAACCGACTTTTTAAGACTCTAATAGACGAAAATACAATCATTTTGACTACATTTTTTTAGACCTTTGGTGACCAAACGTAGTTATTTTGACTAAAAAGAGCTTTTTAGACACTTGGAGACCTAAAATGAGTGATTTTGACCAAAAACATTTTTTCAGGCCATTGGTTACCAAATGTAGTTTATCTTGTCTAAAAGCGGTGGTTTAAGACTCTAAAAGTCAAAAATACAGTCATTTTGGCTAAAAAAGGTTTTCAGACTTTTGGTGACCAAATGCATTTATTTTGATTAAATAGGCTTTTTAGACACTTGGAGACCAAAATAGAGTCATTTTGCCCAAACAAATGTTTCAGGCGATTGGTTAAAAAAATGCAATTTTCTTGTCCAAAACCGGCTTTTTAAGATTCTAATTGACAAAAATACAATCATTTTGACTACATATTTTTTTCAGACCTTTGGTGACCAAATGCAGTTATTTTGACTAAAAAGGGCTTTTAAGACACTTGGAGACCAAAATAGAGTCATTTTGACCAAAAAAATGTTTTCAGATCACTGGTTACGTAATGCAATTATCTTGTCTAAAACCGGCTTTTTAAGACTCTAAAAGACAAAAATACAGTCATTTTGGCTAAAAAAGTTTTCAGACCTTTGGTGACCAAACGTAGTTATTTTGACTAAAAAGGGGTTTTTGAACACTTGGAGACCTAAATAGAGTCCTTTTGACCAAAAACCTTTTTTCAGGCCATTGGTCACCAAATGTAGTTTATCTTGTCTAAAACCGGCTTTTAAAGACTCTAAAAGTCAAAAATACAGTCATTTTGGCTAAAAAAGGTTTTCAGACCTTTGGTGACCAAATGCAGTTATTTTGACTAAATAAGGCTTTTTAGAAACATGGAGACCAAAATAAAGTCATTTTGACCCAATCAAATGTTTCAGGCAATTGGTTACCAAATGCAATTATCTTGTCCGAAACCGGCTTTTAAAGACTCTAATAGACGAAAATACAATCATTTTGACTACATTTTTCAGACCTTTGGTGACCAAACGTAGTTATTTTGACTAAAATAGGCTTTTAAGACACTTGGAGACCAAAATAGAGTCATTTTGACCCAAACTAATGTTTTCAGATCACTGGTAACGAAATGCAATTATCTTGTCTAAAACCGGCTTTTTAAGACTCTAAAAGACAAAAATACAGTCATTTTGGCTAAAAAAGTTTTTCAGACCTTTGGTGACCAAACGTAGTTATTTTGACTAAAATTGGCTTTTTAGACACTTGGAGACCTAAATAGAATTATTTTGACCAAAAACATTTTTTCAGGCCATTGGTTACCAAATGTAGTTTATCTTGTCTAAAAGCGGTGGTTTAAGACTCTAAAAGTCAAAAATACAGTCATTTTGGCTAAAAAAGGTTTTCAGACCTTTGGTGACCAAATGCAGTTATTTTGACTAAATAAGGCTTTTTAGAAACATGGAGACCAAAATTAAGTCATTTTGACCCAAACAAATACCAAATCTAAATGCGGAGTTTTGAGACTCTAAAAGACAAAAATACAGTCATTTTGGCTAAAATAGTTTTTCAGACCTTTGTGACCAAACGTAGTTATTTTGACTAAAAAGGGCTTTTTAGACACTTGGAGACCTAAATAGAGTAATTTTGACCAAAAACATTTTTTCAGGCCATTTCTTACCAAATGTAGTTTATCTTGTCTAAAAGCGGTGTTTTAAGACTCTAAAAGACAAAAATACAGTTATTTTGACTAAAAAAGGCTTTTTAGACACTTGGAGACCAAAATAGAGTCATTTTGACCCAATCAAATGTTTCAGGCAATTGGTTACCAAATGCAATTATCTTGTCCACAACCGGCTTTTTAAGATTCTTATTGACAAAAATACAATTATTTTGACTACATATTTTTTTCAAACAGTTTGGTTACAAAAATGTTTTCAGAGCTTTGGTGACCAAATGCAGTTATTTTGACTAAAATAGGCTTTTTAGACACTTGGAGACCAAAATAGTGTCATTTTGAACCAAACTAATGTTTTCAGATCACTGGTAACAAAATGCAATTATCTTGTCTAAAACCGGCATTTTAAGACTCTAAAAGTCAAAAATACAGTCATTTTGGCTAAAAAAGGTTTTCAGACCTTTGGTGACCAAATGCAGTTATTTTGACTAAATAAGGCTTTTTAGAAACATGGAGACCAAAATAAAGTCATTTTGACCCAAACAAATACCAAATCTAAATGCGGAGTTTTGAGACTCTAAAAGACAAAAATACAGTCATTTTGGCTAAAATAGTTTTTCAGACCTTTGGTGACCAAACGTAGTTATTTTGACTAAAAAGGGCTTTTTAGAGACTTGGAGACCTAAATAGAGTCATTTTGACCAAAAACATTTTTTCAGGCCATTGGTTACCAAATGTAGTTTATCTTGTCTAAAAGCGGTGGTTTAAGACTCTAAAAGTCAAAAATACAGTCATTTTCACTAAAAAAGGTTTTCAGACCTTTGGTGACCAAATGCAGTTATTTTGACTAAATAAGGCTTTTTAGAAACATGGAGACCAAAATAAAGTCATTTTGACCCAAACAAATACCAAATCTAAATGCGGAGTTTTGAGACTCTAAAAGACAAAAATACAGTCATTTTGGCTAAAATAGTTTTTCAGACCTTTGGTGACCAAACGTAGTTATTTTGACTAAAAAGGGCTTTTTAGACACTTGGAGACCTAAATAGAGTCATTTTGACCAAAAACATTTTTTCAGGCCATTTCTTACCAAATGTAGTTTATCTTGTCTAAAAGCGGTGTTTTAAGACTCTAAAAGACAAAAATACAGTCATTTTGGCTAAAAAAGGTTTTCAGACCTTTGGTGACCAAATGCAGTTATTTTGACTAAAAAAAGCTTTTTAGACACTTGGAGACCAAAATAGAGTCATTTTGACCCAATCAAATGTTTCAGGAAATTGGTTACCAAATGCAATTATCTTGTCCACAACCGGCTTTTTAAGACTCTAATAGACGAAAATACAATCATTTTGACTACATTTTTTTAGACCTTTGGTGACCAAACGTAGTTATTTTGACTAAAAAGAGCTTTTTAGACACTTGGAGACCTAAAATGAGTGATTTTGACCAAAAACATTTTTTCAGGCCATTTCTTACCAAATGTAGTTTATCTTGTCTAAAAGCGGTGTTTTAAGACTCTAAAAGACAAAAATACAGTCATTTTGGCTAAAAAAGGTTTTCAGACCTTTGGTGACCAAATGCAGTTATTTTGACTAAAAAAGGCTTTTTAGACACTTGGAGACCAAAATAGAGTCATTTTGACCCAATCAAATGTTTCAGGCAATTGGTTACCAAATGCAATTATCTTGTCCACAACCGGCTTTTTAAGATTCTTATTGACAAAAATACAATCATTTTGACTACATATTTTTTTCAAACAGTTTGGTTATAAAAATGTTTTCAGAGCTTTGGTGACCAAATGCAGTTATTTTGACTAAAATAGGCTTTTTAGACACTTGGAGACCAAAATAGTGTCATTTTGAACCAAACTAATGTTTTCAGATCACTGGTAACAAAATGCAATTATCTTGTCTAAAACCAGCATTTTAAGACTCTAAAAGTCAAAAATACAGTCATTTTGGCTAAAAAAGGTTTTCAGACCTTTGGTGACCAAATGCAGTTATTTTGACTAAATAAGGCTTTTTAGAAACATGGAGACCAAAATAAAGTCATTTTGACCCAATCAAATGTTTCAGGCAATTGGTTACCAAATGCAATTATCTTGTCCGAAACCGGCTTTTAAAGACTCTAATAGACGAAAATACAATCATTTTGACTACATTTTTCAGACCTTTGGTGACCAAACGTAGTTATTTTGACTAAAATAGGCTTTTAAGACACTTGGAGACCAAAATAGAGTCATTTTGACCCAAACTAATGTTTTCAGATCACTGGTAACGAAATGCAATTATCTTGTCTAAAACCGGCTTTTTAAGACTCTAAAAGACAAAAATACAGTCATTTTGGCTAAAAAAGTTTTTCAGACCTTTGGTGACCAAACGTAGTTATTTTGACTAAAATTGGCTTTTTAGACACTTGGAGACCTAAATAGAATTATTTTGACCAAAAACATTTTTTCAGGCCATTGGTTACCAAATGTAGTTTATCTTGTCTAAAAGCGGTGGTTTAAGACTCTAAAAGTCAAAAATACAGTCATTTTGGCTAAAAAAGGTTTTCAGACCTTTGGTGACCAAATGCAGTTATTTTGACTAAATAAGGCTTTTTAGAAACATGGAGACCAAAATTAAGTCATTTTGACCCAAACAAATACCAAATCTAAATGCGGAGTTTTGAGACTCTAAAAGACAAAAATACAGTCATTTTGGCTAAAATAGTTTTTCAGACCTTTGTGACCAAACGTAGTTATTTTGACTAAAAATGGCTTTTTAGACACTTGAAGACCTAAATAGAGTCATTTTGACCAAAAACATTTTTTCAGGCCATTTCTTACCAAATGTAGTTTATCTTGTCTAAAAGCGGTGTTTTAAGACTCTAAAAGACAAAAATACAGTCATTTTGGCTAAAAAAGGTTTTCAGACCTTTGGTGACCAAATGCAGTTATTTTGACTAAAAAAGGCTTTTTAGACACTTGGAGACCAAAATAGAGTCATTTTGACCCAATCAAATGTTTCAGGCAATTGGTTACCAAATGCAATTATCTTGTCCACAACCGGCTTTTTAAGATTCTTATTGACAAAAATACAATTATTTTGACTACATATTTTTTTCAAACAGTTTGGTTACAAAAATGTTTTCAGAGCTTTGGTGACCAAATGCAGTTATTTTGACTAAAATAGGCTTTTTAGACACTTGGAGACCAAAATAGTGTCATTTTGAACCAAACTAATGTTTTCAGATCACTGGTAACAAAATGCAATTATCTTGTCTAAAACCGGCATTTTAAGACTCTAAAAGTCAAAAATACAGTCAATTTGGCTAAAAAAGGTTTTCAGACCTTTGGTGACCAAATGCAGTTATTTTGACTAAATAAGGCTTTTTAGAAACTTGGAGACAAAAATAGAGTCATTTTGCCCAAACAAATGTTTCAGGTAATTGGTTAAAAAAATGCAATTATCTTGTCCAAAACCGGCTTTTTAAGATTCTAATTGACAAAAATACAATCATTTTGACTACATATTTCTTTCAGACCTTTGGTGACCAAATGCAGTTATTTTGACTAAAAAGGGCTTTTTAGACTCTTGGAGACCAAAATAGAGTCATTTTGACCATAAAAATGTTTTCAGATCACTGGTTACGAAATGCAATTATCTTGTCTAAAACTGGCTTTTTAAGACTCTAAAAGACAAAAAATAGTCATTTTGGCTAAAAAAGCTTTTCAGACCTTTGGTGACCAAATGCAGTTATTTTGACTAAAAAAGGCTTTTTAGACACTTGGAGACCAAAATAGAGTCATGTTGACCAATACAAATGTTTCAGGCAATTAGTTACCAAATGCAATTATCTTGTCCAAACCGGCTTTTTAAGACTCTAAAAGACTACAATACAGTCATTTTGACAAATTTCTTTTGTCAGACATTTGGTGACCAAGCGTAGTTATTTTGACTAATGCAATTATCTTGTCTAAAACCGGCTTTTTAAGACTCTTAAAGACAAAAAATTGAGTAATTTTGGCTAAAAAAGTTTTTCAGACCTTTGGTGACCAAATGCAGTTATTTTGACTAAAAAAGGCTTTTTAGACACTTGGAGACCAAAATAGAGTCATTTTGACCAAAACAAATGTTTCAGGCGATTAGTTACCAAATGCAATTATCCTGTCCAAACTGGCTTTTTAAGACTCTAAAAGACTACAATACAGTCATTTTGACTAATTTCTTTTTTCAGACCTTTGGTGACCAAACGTAGTTATTTTGTCTAAAATGGGCTTTTTAGACACTTGGAGACCTAAATAAAGTCTTTTTGACCAAAAACATTTTTTCAGATCACTGGTAACGAAATGCAATTATCTTGTCTAAAACCGGCTTTTTAAGACTCTGAAAGACAAAAATACAGTCATTTTGGCTAAAAAAGTTTTTCAGACCTTTGGTGACCAAACGTAGTTATTTTGACTAAAAAAGGCTTTTTAGACACTTGGAGACCAAAATAGAGTCATTTTGACCCAATCAAATGTTTCAGGCAATTGGTTACCAAATGCAATTATCTTGTCCACAACCGGCTTTTTAAGATTCTTATTGACAAAAATACAATCATTTTGACTACATATTTTTTTCAAACAGTTTGGTTATAAAAATGTTTTCAGAGCTTTGGTGACCAAATGCAGTTATTTTGACTAAAATAGGCTTTTTAGACACTTGGAGACCAAAATAGTGTCATTTTGAACCAAACTAATGTTTTCAGATCACTGGTAACAAAATGCAATTATCTTGTCTAAAACCAGCATTTTAAGACTCTAAAAGTCAAAAATACAGTCATTTTGGCTAAAAAAGGTTTTCAGACCTTTGGTGACCAAATGCAGTTATTTTGACTAAATAAGGCTTTTTAGAAACATGGAGACCAAAATAAAGTCATTTTGACCCAATCAAATGTTTCAGGCAATTGGTTACCAAATGCAATTATCTTGTCCGAAACCGGCTTTTAAAGACTCTAATAGACGAAAATACAATCATTTTGACTACATTTTTCAGACCTTTGGTGACCAAACGTAGTTATTTTGACTAAAATAGGCTTTTAAGACACTTGGAGACCAAAATAGAGTCATTTTGACCCAAACTAATGTTTTCAGATCACTGGTAACGAAATGCAATTATCTTGTCTAAAACCGGCTTTTTAAGACTCTAAAAGACAAAAATACAGTCATTTTGGCTAAAAAAGTTTTTCAGACCTTTGGTGACCAAACGTAGTTATTTTGACTAAAATTGGCTTTTTAGACACTTGGAGACCTAAATAGAATTATTTTGACCAAAAACATTTTTTCAGGCCATTGGTTACCAAATGTAGTTTATCTTGTCTAAAAGCGGTGGTTTAAGACTCTAAAAGTCAAAAATACAGTCATTTTGGCTAAAAAAGGTTTTCAGACCTTTGGTGACCAAATGCAGTTATTTTGACTAAATAAGGCTTTTTAGAAACATGGAGACCAAAATTAAGTCATTTTGACCCAAACAAATACCAAATCTAAATGCGGAGTTTTGAGACTCTAAAAGACAAAAATACAGTCATTTTGGCTAAAATAGTTTTTCAGACCTTTGTGACCAAACGTAGTTATTTTGACTAAAAATGGCTTTTTAGACACTTGAAGACCTAAATAGAGTCATTTTGACCAAAAACATTTTTTCAGGCCATTTCTTACCAAATGTAGTTTATCTTGTCTAAAAGCGGTGTTTTAAGACTCTAAAAGACAAAAATACAGTCATTTTGGCTAAAAAAGGTTTTCAGACCTTTGGTGACCAAATGCAGTTATTTTGACTAAAAAAGGCTTTTTAGACACTTGGAGACCAAAATAGAGTCATTTTGACCCAATCAAATGTTTCAGGCAATTGGTTACCAAATGCAATTATCTTGTCCACAACCGGCTTTTTAAGATTCTTATTGACAAAAATACAATTATTTTGACTACATATTTTTTTCAAACAGTTTGGTTACAAAAATGTTTTCAGAGCTTTGGTGACCAAATGCAGTTATTTTGACTAAAATAGGCTTTTTAGACACTTGGAGACCAAAATAGTGTCATTTTGAACCAAACTAATGTTTTCAGATCACTGGTAACAAAATGCAATTATCTTGTCTAAAACCGGCATTTTAAGACTCTAAAAGTCAAAAATACAGTCAATTTGGCTAAAAAAGGTTTTCAGACCTTTGGTGACCAAATGCAGTTATTTTGACTAAATAAGGCTTTTTAGAAACTTGGAGACAAAAATAGAGTCATTTTGCCCAAACAAATGTTTCAGGTAATTGGTTAAAAAAATGCAATTATCTTGTCCAAAACCGGCTTTTTAAGATTCTAATTGACAAAAATACAATCATTTTGACTACATATTTCTTTCAGACCTTTGGTGACCAAATGCAGTTATTTTGACTAAAAAGGGCTTTTTAGACTCTTGGAGACCAAAATAGAGTCATTTTGACCATAAAAATGTTTTCAGATCACTGGTTACGAAATGCAATTATCTTGTCTAAAACTGGCTTTTTAAGACTCTAAAAGACAAAAAATAGTCATTTTGGCTAAAAAAGCTTTTCAGACCTTTGGTGACCAAATGCAGTTATTTTGACTAAAAAAGGCTTTTTAGACACTTGGAGACCAAAATAGAGTCATGTTGACCAATACAAATGTTTCAGGCAATTAGTTACCAAATGCAATTATCTTGTCCAAACCGGCTTTTTAAGACTCTAAAAGACTACAATACAGTCATTTTGACAAATTTCTTTTGTCAGACATTTGGTGACCAAGCGTAGTTATTTTGACTAATGCAATTATCTTGTCTAAAACCGGCTTTTTAAGACTCTTAAAGACAAAAAATTGAGTAATTTTGGCTAAAAAAGTTTTTCAGACCTTTGGTGACCAAATGCAGTTATTTTGACTAAAAAAGGCTTTTTAGACACTTGGAGACCAAAATAGAGTCATTTTGACCAAAACAAATGTTTCAGGCGATTAGTTACCAAATGCAATTATCCTGTCCAAACTGGCTTTTTAAGACTCTAAAAGACTACAATACAGTCATTTTGACTAATTTCTTTTTTCAGACCTTTGGTGACCAAACGTAGTTATTTTGTCTAAAATGGGCTTTTTAGACACTTGGAGACCTAAATAAAGTCTTTTTGACCAAAAACATTTTTTCAGATCACTGGTAACGAAATGCAATTATCTTGTCTAAAACCGGCTTTTTAAGACTCTGAAAGACAAAAATACAGTCATTTTGGCTAAAAAAGTTTTTCAGACCTTTGGTGACCAAACGTAGTTATTTTGCCTAAAATAAGCTTTTTAGACACTTGGAGAACTACATAGAGTCATTTTGACCAAAAACATTTTTCAGGCCATTGGTTACCAAATGTAGTTTATCTTGTCTAAAAGCGGTGTTTTGAGACTCTAACAGAAAAAAATACGGTCATTTTGGCTAAAAAAGGTTTTCAGACCTTTGGTGACCAAATGCAGTTATTTTGACTAAAAAAGGCTTTTTAGACACTTGGAGACCAAAATAGAGTCATTTTGACAAAAAATAAATGTTTCAGGCGATCGGTTAAATGCAACTATCTTGTCCAAAACCGGCTTTTTAAGACTCTAATAGACGAAAATACAAACATTTTGACTACATATTTTTTTCAGACCTTTGGTGACCAAATGTAGTTTATCTTGTCTAAAAGCGATGTTTTAAGACTCTAAAAGTCAAAAATACAGTAATTTTGGCTAAAAAAAAGGTTTTCAGACCTTTGGTGACCAAATGCATTTATTTTGGCTAAAAAAGATTTCTGACCTTTGCATTTATTTTGACTAAAATAGGCTTTTTAGACACTTGGAGACCAAAATAGAGTCATTTTGACCCAAACGAATGTTTTCAGATCACTGGTAACGAAATGCAATTATCTTGTCCAAAACCGGCTTTTTAAGACTCTAAAAGACAAAAATACAGTCATTTTGGATAAAAAAGTTTTTCAGACCTTTGGTGACCAAACGTAGTTATTTTGACTAAAAAGGGCTTTTTGAACACTTGGAGACCTAAATAGAGTCATTTTGACCAAAAACATTTTTTTCAGGCCATTGGTTACCAAATGTAGTTTATCTTGTCTAAAAGCGGTGTTTTAAGACTCTAAAAAACTACAATACAGTCATTTTGACTAATTTCTTTTTTCAGAACTTTGGTGACCAAATGCAGTTATTTTGACTAAAAAAGGCTTTTTAGACACTTAGAGACCAAAATAGAGTCATTTTGACCCAAACAAATGTTTCAGGTGATTGGTTACCAAATGCAATTATCTTGTCCAAAACCGGCTTTTTAAGACTCTAATAGACGAAAATACAATCAATTTGACTACATATTTTTTTCAGACCTTTGGTGACCAAATGCAGTTATTTTGACTAAAAAGGGCTTTTTAGACTCTTGGAGACCAAAATAGAGTCATTTTGACCAAAAAAATGTTTTCAGATCACTGGTTACGAAATGCAATTATCTTGTCTAAAACCGGCTTTTTAAGACTCTAAAAGACAAAAAATAGTCATTTTGGCTAAAAAAGCTTTTCAGACCTTTGGTGACCAAATGCAGTTATTTTGACTAAAAAAGGCTTTTTAGACGCTTGGAGACCAAAATAGTCATGTTGACCAATACAAATGTTTCAGGCAATTAGTTACCAAATGCAATTATCTTGTCCAAACCGGCTTTTTAAGACTCTAAAAGACTACAATACAGTCATTTTGACTAATTTCTTTTGTCAGACATTTGGTGACCAAACGTAGTTATTTTGACTAAAATGGGCTTTTTACACACTTGGAGATCTAAATAGAGTCAAATGGACCAAAAACATTTTTTCAGATCACTGGCAACGAAATGCAATTATCTTGTCTAAAACCTGCTTTTTAGGACTCTGAAAGACAAAAATACAGTCATTTTTGCTAAAAAAAGTTTTTCAGACCTTTGGTGACCAAACGTAGTTATTCTGCCTAAAATAAGCTTTTTAGACACTTGGAGAACTAAATAGAGTCATTTTGACCAAAAACATTTTTTCAGGCCATTGGTTACCAAATGTAGTTTATCTTGTCTAAAAGCGGTGTTTTAAGACTCTAACAGAAAAAAATACGGTCATTTTGGATAAAAAAGGTTTTCAGACCTTTGGTGACCAAATGCAGTTATTTTGACTAAAAAAGGCTTTTTAGACACTTGGAGACCAAAATAGAGTCATTTTGACAAAAAATAAATGTTTCAGGCGATCGGTTAAATGCAACTATCTTGTCCAAAACCGGCTTTTTAAGACTCTAATAGACGAAAATACAAACATTTTGACTACATATTTTTTTCAGACCTTTGGTGACCAAATGTAGTTTATCTTGTCTAAAAGCGATGTTTTAAGACTCTAAAAGTCAAAAATACAGTAATTTTGGCTAAAAAAAGGTTTTCAGACCTTTGGTGACCAAATGCAGTTATTTTGACTAAACAAGGCTTTTTAGACACCTGGAGACCAAAATAGAGTCATTTTGACCAAAACAAATGTTTCAGGCAATTAGTTACCAAATGCAATTATCTTGTCCAAACCGGCATTTTAAGACTCTAAAAGACTACAATACAGTCATTTTGACTAATTTCTTTTTTCAGACCTTTGGTGACCAAACGTAGTTATTTTGACTAAAATGGGCTTTTTAGACACTTGGAGACCTAAATAGAGTAAATTTGACCAAAAACATTTTTTCAGATCACTGGTAACGAAATGCAATTATCTTGTCTAAAACCGGCTTTTTAAGACTCTGAAAGACAAAAATACAGTCATTTTGGCTAAAAAAGTTTTTCAGACCTTTGGTGACCAAACGTAGTTATTTTGACTAAAAAGGGCTTTTTGAACACTTGGAGACCTAAATAGAGTCATTTTGACCAAAAACATTTTTTCAGGCCATTGGTTACCAAATGTAGTTTATCTTATCTAAAAGCGGTGTTTTAAGACTCTAAAAGACAAAAATACAGTCATTTTGGCTAAAAAAGGTTTTCAGACCTTTGGTGACCAAATTCAGTTATTTTGACTAAAAAAGGCTTTTTAGACACTTGGAGACCAAAATAGAGTCATTTTGCCCAAACAAATGTTTCAGGCGATTGGTTACCAAATGTAGTTTATCTTGTCTAAAAGCGGTGTTTTAAGACTCTAAAAGACAAAAATACAGTCATTTTGACTAAAAAAGGTTTTCAGACCTTTGGTGACCAAATGCAGTTATTTTAACTAAATATGCTTTTTAGACACTTGGAGACCAAAATAGAGTCATTTTGAACCAAACTAATGTTTTCAGATCACTGGTAACGAAATGCAATTATCTTGTCTAAAACCGGCTTTTTAAGACTCTGAAAGACAAAAATACTGTCATTTTGGCTAAAAAAGTTTTTCAGACCTTTGGTGACCAAACGTAGTTATTTTGACTAAAAAAGGCTTTTTAAGACACTTGGAGAGCTAAATAGAGTCATTTTGACCAAAAACATTTTTTCAGGCCATTGGTTACCAAATGTAGTTTATCTTGTCTAAAAGCGGTGTTTTAAGACTCTAAAAGACAAAATACAGTCATTTTGGCTAAAAAAAGGTTTTCAGACCTTTGCTGACCAAATGCAGTTATTTTGACTAAAAAAGGCTTTTTAGACACTTGGAGACAAAAATAGAGTCATTTTGCCCAAACAAATGTTTCAGGCGATTGGTTAAAAAAATGCAATTATCTTGTCCAAAACCGGCTTTTTAAGATTCTAATTGACAAAAATACAATCATTTTGACTACATATTTTTTTCAGACCTTTGGTGACCATATGCAGTTATTTTGACTAAAAAGGGCTTTTTAGACTCTTGGAGACCAAAATAGAGTCATTTTGACCATAAAAATGTTTTCAGATCACTGGTTACGAAATGCAATTATCTTGTCTAAAACCGGCTTTTTAAGACTCTTAAAGACAAAAAATAGAGTCATTTTGGCTAAAAAAGTTTTTCAGACCTTTGGTGACCAAATGCAGTTATTTTGACTAAAAAAGGCTTTTTAGACACTTGGAGACCAAAATAGAGTCATTTTGACCAAAACAAATGTTTCAGGCGATTAGTTACCAAATGCAATTATCCTGTCCAAACCGGCTTTTTAAGACTCTAAAAGACTACAATTTTGACTAATTTCTTTTTTCAGACCTTTGGTGACCAAACGTAGTTATTTTGTCTAAAAAGGGCTTTTTAGACACTTGGAGACCAAAATAGAGTCATTTTGACCAAAAAAATGTTTTCAGATCACTGGTTACGAAATGCAATTATCTTGTCTAAAACCGGCTTTTTAAGACTCTAAAAGACAGAAATGCAGTCATTTTGGCTAAAAAAGTTTTTCAAACCTTTGGTGACCAAACGTAGTTATTTTGACTAAAAAGGGCTTTATAGACACTTGGAGACCTAAATAGAGTCATTTTGACCAAAAACATTTTTCAGGCCATTGGTTACCAAATGTAGTTTATCTTGTCTAAAAGCGGTGTTTTGAGACTCTAACAGAAAAAAATACGGTCATTTTGGCTAAAAAAGGTTTTCAGACCTTTGGTGACCAAATGCAGTTATTTTGACTAAAAAAGGCTTTTTAGAAACTTGGAGACCAAAATAGAGTCATTTTGACAAAAAATAAATGTTTCAGGCGATCGGTTAAATGCAACTATCTTGTCCAAAACCGGCTTTTTAAGACTCTAATAGACGAAAATACAAACATTTTGACTACATATTTTTTTCAGACCTTTGGTGACCAAATGTAGTTTATCTTGTCTAAAAGCGATGTTTTAAGACTCTAAAAGTCAAAAATACAGTAATTTTGGCTAAAAAAAAGGTTTTCAGACCTTTGGTGACCAAATGCATTTATTTTGGCTAAAAAAGATTTCTGACCTTTGGTGACCAAATGCATTTATTTTGACTAAAATAGGCTTTTTAGACACTTGGAGACCAAAATAGAGTCATTTTGACCCAAACGAATGTTTTCAGATCACTGGTAACGAAATGCAATTATCTTGTCCAAAACCGGCTTTTTAAGACTCTAAAAGACAAAAATACAGTCATTTTGGCTAAAAAAGTTTTTCAGACCTTTGGTGACCAAACGTAGTTATTTTGACTAAAAAGGGCTTTTTGAACACTTGGAGACCTAAATAGAGTCATTTTGACCAAAAACATTTTTTTCAGGCCATTGGTTACCAAATGTAGTTTATCTTGTCTAAAAGCGGTGTTTTAAGACTCTAAAAAACTTCAATACAGTCATTTTGACTAATTTCTTTTTTCAGAACTTTGGTGACCAAATGCAGTTATTTTGACTAAAAAGGGCTTTTTAGACTCTTGGAGACCAAAATAGAGTCATTTTGACCAAAAAAATGTTTTCAGATCACTGGTTACGAAATGCAATTATCTTGTCTAAAACCGGCTTTTTAAGACTCTAAAAGACAAAAAATAGTCATTTTGGCTAAAAAAGCTTTTCAGACCTTTGGTGACCAAATGCAGTTATTTTGACTAAAAAAGGCTTTTTAGACACTTGGAGACCAAAATAGAGTCATTTTGACCCAAACAAATGTTTTCAGATCACTGGTTACGAAATGCAATTATCTTGTCTAAAACCGGCTTTTTAAGACTCTAAAAGACAAAAAATAGTCATTTTGGCTAAAAAAGCTTTTCAGACCTTTGGTGACCAAATGCAGTTATTTTGACTAAACAAGGCTTTTTAGACACCTGGAGACCAGAATAGAGTCATTTTGACCAAAACAAATGTTTCAGGCAAATAGTTACCAAATGCAATTATCTTGTCCAAACCGGCATTTTAAGACTCTAAAAGACTACAATACAGTCATTTTGACTAATTTCTTTTTTCAGACCTTTGGTGACCAAACGTAGTTATTTTGACTAAAATGGGCTTTTTAGACACTTGGAGACCTAAATAGAGTAAATTTGACCAAAAACATTTTTTCAGATCACTGGTAACGAAATGCAATTATCTTGTCTAAAACCGGCTTTTTAAGACTCTGAAAGACAAAAATACAGTCATTTTGGCTAAAAAAGTTTTTCAGACCTTTGGTGACCAAACGTAGTTATTTTGACTAAAAAGGGCTTTTTGAACACTTGGAGACCTAAATAGAGTCATTTTGACCAAAAACATTTTTTCAGGCCATTGGTTACCAAATGTAGTTTATCTTATCTAAAAGCGGTGTTTTAAGACTCTAAAAGACAAAAATACAGTCATTTTGGCTAAAAAAGGTTTTCAGACCTTTGGTGACCAAATTCAGTTATTTTGACTAAAAAAGGCTTTTTAGACACTTGGAGACCAAAATAGAGTCATTTTGCCCAAACAAATGTTTCAGGCGATTGGTTACCAAATGTAGTTTATCTTGTCTAAAAGCGGTGTTTTAAGACTCTAAAAGACAAAAATACAGTCATTTTGACTAAAAAAGGTTTTCAGACCTTTGGTGACCAAATGCAGTTATTTTAACTAAATATGCTTTTTAGACACTTGGAGACCAAAATAGAGTCATTTTGAACCAAACTAATGTTTTCAGATCACTGGTAACGAAATGCAATTATCTTGTCTAAAACCGGCTTTTTAAGACTCTGAAAGACAAAAATACTGTCATTTTGGCTAAAAAAGTTTTTCAGACCTTTGGTGACCAAACGTAGTTATTTTGACTAAAAAAGGCTTTTTAAGACACTTGGAGAGCTAAATAGAGTCATTTTGACCAAAAACATTTTTTCAGGCCATTGGTTACCAAATGTAGTTTATCTTGTCTAAAAGCGGTGTTTTAAGACTCTAAAAGACAAAATACAGTCATTTTGGCTAAAAAAAGGTTTTCAGACCTTTGCTGACCAAATGCAGTTATTTTGACTAAAAAAGGCTTTTTAGACACTTGGAGACAAAAATAGAGTCATTTTGCCCAAACAAATGTTTCAGGCGATTGGTTAAAAAAATGCAATTATCTTGTCCAAAACCGGCTTTTTAAGATTCTAATTGACAAAAATACAATCATTTTGACTACATATTTTTTTCAGACCTTTGGTGACCATATGCAGTTATTTTGACTAAAAAGGGCTTTTTAGACTCTTGGAGACCAAAATAGAGTCATTTTGACCATAAAAATGTTTTCAGATCACTGGTTACGAAATGCAATTATCTTGTCTAAAACCGGCTTTTTAAGACTCTTAAAGACAAAAAATAGAGTCATTTTGGCTAAAAAAGTTTTTCAGACCTTTGGTGACCAAATGCAGTTATTTTGACTAAAAAAGGCTTTTTAGACACTTGGAGACCAAAATAGAGTCATTTTGACCAAAACAAATGTTTCAGGCGATTAGTTACCAAATGCAATTATCCTGTCCAAACCGGCTTTTTAAGACTCTAAAAGACTACAATTTTGACTAATTTCTTTTTTCAGACCTTTGGTGACCAAACGTAGTTATTTTGTCTAAAAAGGGCTTTTTAGACACTAGGAGACCTAAATAAAGTCATTTTGACCAAAAACATTTTTTCAGATCACTGGTAACGAAATGCAATTATCTTGTCTAAAACCGGCTTTTTAAGACTCTGAAAGACAAAAATACAGTCATTTTGGCTAAAAAAGTATTTCAGACCTTTGGTGACCAAACGTAGTTATTTTGCCTAAAATAAGCTTTTTAGACACTTGGAGAACTACATAGAGTCATTTTGACCAAAAACATTTTTCAGGCCATTGGTTACCAAATGTAGTTTATCTTGTCTAAAAGCGGTGTTTTGAGACTCTAACAGAAAAAAATACGGTCATTTTGGCTAAAAAAGGTTTTCAGACCTTTGGTGACCAAATGCAGTTATTTTGACTAAAAAAGGCTTTTTAGAAACTTGGAGACCAAAATAGAGTCATTTTGACAAAAAATAAATGTTTCAGGCGATCGGTTAAATGCAACTATCTTGTCCAAAACCGGCTTTTTAAGACTCTAATAGACGAAAATACAAACATTTTGACTACATATTTTTTTCAGACCTTTGGTGACCAAATGTAGTTTATCTTGTCTAAAAGCGATGTTTTAAGACTCTAAAAGTCAAAAATACAGTAATTTTGGCTAAAAAAAAGGTTTTCAGACCTTTGGTGACCAAATGCATTTATTTTGGCTAAAAAAGATTTCTGACCTTTGGTGACCAAATGCATTTATTTTGACTAAAATAGGCTTTTTAGACACTTGGAGACCAAAATAGAGTCATTTTGACCCAAACGAATGTTTTCAGATCACTGGTAACGAAATGCAATTATCTTGTCCAAAACCGGCTTTTTAAGACTCTAAAAGACAAAAATACAGTCATTTTGGCTAAAAAAGTTTTTCAGACCTTTGGTGACCAAACGTAGTTATTTTGACTAAAAAGGGCTTTTTGAACACTTGGAGACCTAAATAGAGTCATTTTGACCAAAAACATTTTTTTCAGGCCATTGGTTACCAAATGTAGTTTATCTTGTCTAAAAGCGGTGTTTTAAGACGCTAAAAAACTACAATACAGTCATTTTGACTAATTTCTTTTTTCATAACTTTGGTGACCAAATGCAGTTATTTTGACTAAAAAGGGCTTTTTAGACTCTTGGAGACCAAAATAGAGTCATTTTGACCAAAAAAATGTTTTCAGATCACTGGTTACGAAATGCAATTATCTTGTCTAAAACCGGCTTTTTAAGACTCTAAAAGACAAAAAAATAGTAATTTTGGCTAAAAAAGCTTTTCAGACCTTTGGTGACCAAATGCAGTTATTTTGACTAAACAAGGCTTTTTAGACACCTGGAGACCAAAATAGAGTCATTTTGACCAAAACAAATGTTTCAGGCAATTAGTTACCAAATGCAATTATCTTGTCCAAACCGGCTTTTTAAGACTCTAAAAGACTACAATACAGTCATTTTGACTAATTTCTTTTTTCAGACCTTTGGTGACCAAACGTAGTTATTTTGACTAAAATGGGCTTTTTAGACACTTGGAGACCTAAATAGAGTAAATTTGACCAAAAACATTTTTTCAGATCACTGGTAACGAAATGCAATTATCTTGTCTAAAACCTGCTTTTTAAGACTCTGAAAGACAAAAATACAGTCATTTTGGCTAAAAAAGTTTTTCAGACCTTTGGTGACCAAACGTAGTTATTTTGACTAAAAAGGGCTTTTTGAACACTTGGAGACCTAAATAGAGTCATTTTGACCAAAAACATTTTTTCAGGCCATTCGTTACCAAATGTAGTTTATCTTATCTAAAAGCGGTGTTTTAAGACTCTAAAAGACAAAAATACAGACATTTTGGCTAAAAAAGGTTTTCAGATCTTTGGTGACCAAATGCAGTTATTTTAACTAAATATGCTTTTTAGACACTTGGAGACCAAAATAGAGTCATTTTGCCCAAACAAATGTTTCAGGCGATTGGTTACCAAATGTAGTTTATCTTGTCTAAAAGCGGTGTTTTAAGACTCTAAAAGACAAAAATACAGTCATTTTGACTAAAAAAGGTTTTCAGACCTTTGGTGACCAAATGCAGTTTTTTTAACTAAATATGCTTTTTAGACACTTGGAGACCAAAATAGAGTCATTTTGAACCAAACTAATGTTTTCAGATCACTGGTAACGAAATGCAATTATCTTGTCTAAAAGCGGTGTTTTAAGACTCTAAAAGACAAAATACAGTCATTTTGGCTAAAAAAAGGTTTTCAGACCTTTGATGACCAAATGCAGTTATTTTGACTAAAAAAGGCTTTTTAGACACTTGGAGACAAAATTAGAGTCATTTTGCCCAAACAAATGTTTCAGGCGATTGGTTAAAAAAATGCAATTATCTTGTCCAAAACCGGCTTTTTAAGATTCTAATTGACAAAAATACAATCATTTTGACTACATATGTTTTTCAGACCTTTGGTGACCATATGCAGTTATTTTGACTAAAAAGGGCTTTTTAGACTCTTGGAGACCAAAATAGAGTCATTTTGACCATAAAAATGTTTTCAGATCACTGGTTACGAAATGCAATTATCTTGTCTAAAACCGGCTTTTTAAGACTCTTAAAGACAAAAAATAGAGTCATTTTGGCTAAAAAAGTTTTTCAGACCTTTGGTGACCAAATGCAGTTATTTTGACTAAAAAGGGCTTTTTAGACTCTTGGAGACCAAAATAGAGTCATTTTGACCAAAAAAATGTTTTCAGATCACTGGTTACGAAATGCAATTATCTTGTCTAAAACCGGCTTTTTAAGACTCTAAAAGACAAAAAATAGTCATTTTGGCTAAAAAAGCTTTTCAGACCTTTGGTGACCAAATGCAGTTATTTTGACTAAAAAAGGCTTTTTAGACACTTGGAGACCAAAATAGAGTCATTTTGACCCAAACAAATGTTTTCAGATCACTGGTTACGAAATGCAATTATCTTGTCTAAAACCGGCTTTTTAAGACTCTAAAAGACAAAAAAATAGTAATTTTGGCTAAAAAAGCTTTTCAGACCTTTGGTGACCAAATGCAGTTATTTTGACTAAACAAGGCTTTTTAGACACCTGGAGACCAAAATAGAGTCATTTTGACCAAAACAAATGTTTCAGGCAATTAGTTACCAAATGCAATTATCTTGTCCAAACCGGCTTTTTAAGACTCTAAAAGACTACAATACAGTCATTTTGACTAATTTCTTTTTTCAGACCTTTGGTGACCAAACGTAGTTATTTTGACTAAAATGGGCTTTTTAGACACTTGGAGACCTAAATAGAGTAAATTTGACCAAAAACATTTTTTCAGATCACTGGTAACGAAATGCAATTATCTTGTCTAAAACCTGCTTTTTAAGACTCTGAAAGACAAAAATACAGTCATTTTGGCTAAAAAAGTTTTTCAGACCTTTGGTGACCAAACGTAGTTATTTTGACTAAAAAGGGCTTTTTGAACACTTGGAGACCTAAATAGAGTCATTTTGACCAAAAACATTTTTTCAGGCCATTCGTTACCAAATGTAGTTTATCTTATCTAAAAGCGGTGTTTTAAGACTCTAAAAGACAAAAATACAGACATTTTGGCTAAAAAAGGTTTTCAGATCTTTGGTGACCAAATGCAGTTATTTTAACTAAATATGCTTTTTAGACACTTGGAGACCAAAATAGAGTCATTTTGCCCAAACAAATGTTTCAGGCGATTGGTTACCAAATGTAGTTTATCTTGTCTAAAAGCGGTGTTTTAAGACTCTAAAAGACAAAAATACAGTCATTTTGACTAAAAAAGGTTTTCAGACCTTTGGTGACCAAATGCAGTTTTTTTAACTAAATATGCTTTTTAGACACTTGGAGACCAAAATAGAGTCATTTTGAACCAAACTAATGTTTTCAGATCACTGGTAACGAAATGCAATTATCTTGTCTAAAAGCGGTGTTTTAAGACTCTAAAAGACAAAATACAGTCATTTTGGCTAAAAAAAGGTTTTCAGACCTTTGATGACCAAATGCAGTTATTTTGACTAAAAAAGGCTTTTTAGACACTTGGAGACAAAATTAGAGTCATTTTGCCCAAACAAATGTTTCAGGCGATTGGTTAAAAAAATGCAATTATCTTGTCCAAAACCGGCTTTTTAAGATTCTAATTGACAAAAATACAATCATTTTGACTACATATGTTTTTCAGACCTTTGGTGACCATATGCAGTTATTTTGACTAAAAAGGGCTTTTTAGACTCTTGGAGACCAAAATAGAGTCATTTTGACCATAAAAATGTTTTCAGATCACTGGTTACGAAATGCAATTATCTTGTCTAAAACCGGCTTTTTAAGACTCTTAAAGACAAAAAATAGAGTCATTTTGGCTAAAAAAGTTTTTCAGACCTTTGGTGACCAAATGCAGTTATTTTGACTAAAAAGGGCTTTTTAGACTCTTGGAGACCAAAATAGAGTCATTTTGACCAAAAAAATGTTTTCAGATCACTGGTTACGAAATGCAATTATCTTGTCTAAAACCGGCTTTTTAAGACTCTAAAAGACAAAAAATAGTCATTTTGGCTAAAAAAGCTTTTCAGACCTTTGGTGACCAAATGCAGTTATTTTGACTAAAAAAGGCTTTTTAGACGCTTGGAGACCAAAATAGAGTCATGTTGACCAATACAAATGTTTCAGGCAATTAGTTACCAAATGCAATTATCTTGTCCAAACCGGCTTTTTAAGACTCTAAAAGACTACAATACAGTCATTTTGACTAATTTCTTTTGTCAGACATTTGGTGACCAAACGTAGTTATTTTGACTAAAATGGGCTTTTTACACACTTGGAGATCTAAATAGAGTCAAATGGACCAAAAACATTTTTTCAGATCACTGGCAACGAAATGCAATTATCTTGTCTAAAACCGGCTTTTTAAGACTCTGAAAGACAAAAATACAGTCATTTTTGCTAAAAAAAAGTTTTTCAGACCTTTGGTGACCAAACGTAGTTATTCTGCCTAAAATAAGCTTTTTAGACACTTGGAGAACTAAATAGAGTCATTTTGACCAAAAACATTTTTTCAGGCCATTGGTTACCAAATGTAGTTTATCTTGTCTAAAAGCGGTGTTTTAAGACTCTAACAGAAAAAAATACGGTCATTTTGGATAAAAAAGGTTTTCAGACCTTTGGTGACCAAATGCAGTTATTTTGACTAAAAAAGGCTTTTTAGACACTTGGAGACCAAAATAGAGTCATTTTGACCCAAACAAATGTTTTCAGATCACTGGTTACGAAATGCAATTATCTTGTCTAAAAGCGGCTTTTTAAGACTCTAAAAGACAAAAAAATAGTAATTTTGGCTAAAAAAGCTTTTCAGACCTTTGGTGACCAAATGCAGTTATTTTGACTAAACAAGGCTTTTTAGACACCTGGAGACCAAAATAGAGTCATTTTGACCAAAACAAATGTTTCAGGCAATTAGTTACCAAATGCAATTATCTTGTCCAAACCGGCTTTTTAAGACTCTAAAAGACTACAATACAGTCATTTTGACTAATTTCTTTTTTCAGACCTTTGGTGACCAAACGTAGTTATTTTGACTAAAATGGGCTTTTTAGACACTTGGAGACCTAAATAGAGTAAATTTGACCAAAAACATTTTTTCAGATCACTGGTAACGAAATGCAATTATCTTGTCTAAAACCGGCTTTTTAAGACTCTGAAAGACAAAAATACAGTCATTTTGGCTAAAAAAGTTTTTCAGACCTTTGGTGACCAAACGTAGTTATTTTGACTAAAAAGGGCTTTTTGAACACTTGGAGACCTAAATAGAGTCATTTTGACCAAAAACATTTTTTCAGGCCATTGGTTACCAAATGTAGTTTATCTTATCTAAAAGCGGTGTTTTAAGACTCTAAAAGACAAAAATACAGTCATTTTGACTAAAAAAGGTTTTCACACCTTTGGTGACCAAATGCAGTTATTTTAACTAAATATGCTTTTTAGACACTTGGAGACCAAAATAGAGTCATTTTGAACCAAACTAATGTTTTCAGATCACTGGTAACGAAATGCAATTATCTTGTCTAAAACCGGCTTTTTAAGACTCTGAAAGACAAAAATACTGTCATTTTGGCTAAAAAAGTTTTTCAGACCTTTGGTGACCAAACGTAGTTATTTTGACTAAAAAAGGCTTTTTAAGACACTTGGAGAGCTAAATAGAGTCATTTTGACCAAAAACATTTTTTCAGGCCATTGGTTACCAAATGTAGTTTATCTTGTCTAAAAGCGGTGTTTTAAGACTCTAAAACACAAAATACAGTCATTTTGGCTAAAAAAAGGTTTTCAGACCTTTGATGACCAAATGCAGTTATTTTGACTAAAAAAGGCTTTTTAGACACTTGGAGACAAAAATAGAGTCATTTTGCCCAAACAAATGTTTCAGGCGATTGGTTAAAAAAATGCAATTATCTTGTCCAAAACCGGCTTTTTAAGATTCTAATTGACAAAAATACAATCATTTTGACTACATATTTTTTTCAGACCTTTGGTGACCATATGCAGTTATTTTGACTAAAAAGGGCTTTTTAGACTCTTGGAGACCAAAATAGAGTCATTTTGACCATAAAAATGTTTTCAGATCACTGGTTACGAAATGCAATTATCTTGTCTAAAACCGGCTTTTTAAGACTCTAAAAGACAAAAAATAGTCATTTTGGCTAAAAAAGCTTTTTAGACCTTTGGTGACCAAATGCAGTTATTTTGACTAAAAAAGGCTTTTTAGACACTTGGAGACCAAAATAGAGTCATGTTGACCAATACAAATGTTTCAGGCAATTAGTTACCAAATGCAATTATCTTGTCCAAACCGGCTTTTTAAGACTCTAAAAGACTACAATACAGTCATTTTGACTAATTTCTTTTGTCAGACATTTGGTGACCAAACGTAGTTATTTTGACTAAAAAGGGCTTTTTGAACACTTGGAGACCTAAATAGAGTCAAATGGACCAAAAACATTTTTTCAGATCACTGGAAACGAAATGCAATTATCTTGTCTAAAACCGGCTTTTTAAGACTCTGAAAGACAAAAATACAGTCATTTTTGCTAAAAAAAAGTTTTTCAGACCTTTGGTGACCAAACGTAGTTATTCTGCCTAAAATAAGCTTTTTAGACACTTGGAGAACTAAATAGAGTCATTTTGACCAAAAACATTTTTTCAGGCCATTGGTTACCAAATGTAGTTTATCGGTGTTTTAAGACTCTAACAGAAAAAAATACGGTCATTTTGGATAAAAAAGGTTTTCAGACCTTTGGTGACCAAACGTAGTTATTTTGACTAAAAAGGGCTTTTTGAACACTTGGAGACCTAAATAGAGTCATTTTGACCAAAAACATTTTTTTCAGGCCATTGGTTACCAAATGTAGTTTATCTTGTCTAAAAGCGGTGTTTTAAGACGCTAAAAAACTACAATACAGTCATTTTGACTAATTTCTTTTTTCATAACTTTGGTGACCAAATGCAGTTATTTTGACTAAAAAGGGCTTTTTAGACTCTTGGAGACCAAAATAGAGTCATTTTGACCAAAAAAAATGTTTTCAGATCACTGGTTACGAAATGCAATTATCTTGTCTAAAACCGGCTTTTTAAGACTCTAAAAGACAAAAAATAGTCATTTTGGCTAAAAAAGCTTTTCAGACCTTTGGTGACCAAATGCAGTTATTTTGACTAAAAAAGGCTTTTTAGACACTTGGAGACCAAAATAGAGTCATTTTGACCCAAACAAATGTTTTCAGATCACTGGTTACGAAATGCAATTATCTTGTCTAAAACCGGCTTTTTAAGACTCTAAAAGACAAAAAAATAGTAATTTTGGCTAAAAAAGCTTTTCAGACATTTGGTGACCAAATGCAGTTATTTTGACTAAACAAGGCTTTTTAGACACCTGGAGACCAAAATAGAGTCATTTTGACCAAAACAAATGTTTCAGGCAATTAGTTACCAAATGCAATTATCTTGTCCAAACCGGCTTTTTAAGACTCTAAAAGACTACAATACAGTCATTTTGACTAATTTCTTTTTTCAGACCTTTGGTGACCAAACGTAGTTATTTTGACTAAAATGGGCTTTTTAGACACTTGGAGACCTAAATAGAGTAAATTTGACCAAAAACATTTTTTCAGATCACTGGTAACGAAATGCAATTATCTTGTCTAAAACCTGCTTTTTAAGACTCTGAAAGACAAAAATACAGTCATTTTGGCTAAAAAAGTTTTTCAGACCTTTGGTGACCAAACGTAGTTATTTTGACTAAAAAGGGCTTTTTGAACACTTGGAGACCTAAATAGAGTCATTTTGACCAAAAACATTTTTTCAGGCCATTCGTTACCAAATGTAGTTTATCTTATCTAAAAGCGGTGTTTTAAGACTCTAAAAGACAAAAATACAGACATTTTGGCTAAAAAAGGTTTTCAGATCTTTGGTGACCAAATGCAGTTATTTTAACTAAATATGCTTTTTAGACACTTGGAGACCAAAATAGAGTCATTTTGCCCAAACAAATGTTTCAGGCGATTGGTTACCAAATGTAGTTTATCTTGTCTAAAAGCGGTGTTTTAAGACTCTAAAAGACAAAAATACAGTCATTTTGACTAAAAAAGGTTTTCAGACCTTTGGTGACCAAATGCAGTTTTTTTAACTAAATATGCTTTTTAGACACTTGGAGACCAAAATAGAGTCATTTTGAACCAAACTAATGTTTTCAGATCACTGGTAACGAAATGCAATTATCTTGTCTAAAAGCGGTGTTTTAAGACTCTAAAAGACAAAATACAGTCATTTTGGCTAAAAAAAGGTTTTCAGACCTTTGATGACCAAATGCAGTTATTTTGACTAAAAAAGGCTTTTTAGACACTTGGAGACAAAATTAGAGTCATTTTGCCCAAACAAATGTTTCAGGCGATTGGTTAAAAAAATGCAATTATCTTGTCCAAAACCGGCTTTTTAAGATTCTAATTGACAAAAATACAATCATTTTGACTACATATGTTTTTCAGACCTTTGGTGACCATATGCAGTTATTTTGACTAAAAAGGGCTTTTTAGACTCTTGGAGACCAAAATAGAGTCATTTTGACCATAAAAATGTTTTCAGATCACTGGTTACGAAATGCAATTATCTTGTCTAAAACCGGCTTTTTAAGACTCTTAAAGACAAAAAATAGAGTCATTTTGGCTAAAAAAGTTTTTCAGACCTTTGGTGACCAAATGCAGTTATTTTGACTAAAAAGGGCTTTTTAGACTCTTGGAGACCAAAATAGAGTCATTTTGACCAAAAAAATGTTTTCAGATCACTGGTTACGAAATGCAATTATCTTGTCTAAAACCGGCTTTTTAAGACTCTAAAAGACAAAAAATAGTCATTTTGGCTAAAAAAGCTTTTCAGACCTTTGGTGACCAAATGCAGTTATTTTGACTAAAAAAGGCTTTTTAGACACTTGGAGACCAAAATAGAGTCATTTTGACCCAAACAAATGTTTTCAGATCACTGGTTACGAAATGCAATTATCTTGTCTAAAACCGGCTTTTTAAGACTCTAAAAGACAAAAAAATAGTAATTTTGGCTAAAAAAGCTTTTCAGACCTTTGGTGACCAAATGCAGTTATTTTGACTAAACAAGGCTTTTTAGACACCTGGAGACCAAAATAGAGTCATTTTGACCAAAACAAATGTTTCAGGCAATTAGTTACCAAATGCAATTATCTTGTCCAAACCGGCTTTTTAAGACTCTAAAAGACTACAATACAGTCATTTTGACTAATTTCTTTTTTCAGACCTTTGGTGACCAAACGTAGTTATTTTGACTAAAATGGGCTTTTTAGACACTTGGAGACCTAAATAGAGTAAATTTGACCAAAAACATTTTTTCAGATCACTGGTAACGAAATGCAATTATCTTGTCTAAAACCTGCTTTTTAAGACTCTGAAAGACAAAAATACAGTCATTTTGGCTAAAAAAGTTTTTCAGACCTTTGGTGACCAAACGTAGTTATTTTGACTAAAAAGGGCTTTTTGAACACTTGGAGACCTAAATAGAGTCATTTTGACCAAAAACATTTTTTCAGGCCATTCGTTACCAAATGTAGTTTATCTTATCTAAAAGCGGTGTTTTAAGACTCTAAAAGACAAAAATACAGACATTTTGGCTAAAAAAGGTTTTCAGATCTTTGGTGACCAAATGCAGTTATTTTAACTAAATATGCTTTTTAGACACTTGGAGACCAAAATAGAGTCATTTTGCCCAAACAAATGTTTCAGGCGATTGGTTACCAAATGTAGTTTATCTTGTCTAAAAGCGGTGTTTTAAGACTCTAAAAGACAAAAATACAGTCATTTTGACTAAAAAAGGTTTTCAGACCTTTGGTGACCAAATGCAGTTTTTTTAACTAAATATGCTTTTTAGACACTTGGAGACCAAAATAGAGTCATTTTGAACCAAACTAATGTTTTCAGATCACTGGTAACGAAATGCAATTATCTTGTCTAAAAGCGGTGTTTTAAGACTCTAAAAGACAAAATACAGTCATTTTGGCTAAAAAAAGGTTTTCAGACCTTTGATGACCAAATGCAGTTATTTTGACTAAAAAAGGCTTTTTAGACACTTGGAGACAAAATTAGAGTCATTTTGCCCAAACAAATGTTTCAGGCGATTGGTTAAAAAAATGCAATTATCTTGTCCAAAACCGGCTTTTTAAGATTCTAATTGACAAAAATACAATCATTTTGACTACATATGTTTTTCAGACCTTTGGTGACCATATGCAGTTATTTTGACTAAAAAGGGCTTTTTAGACTCTTGGAGACCAAAATAGAGTCATTTTGACCATAAAAATGTTTTCAGATCACTGGTTACGAAATGCAATTATCTTGTCTAAAACCGGCTTTTTAAGACTCTTAAAGACAAAAAATAGAGTCATTTTGGCTAAAAAAGTTTTTCAGACCTTTGGTGACCAAATGCAGTTATTTTGACTAAAAAGGGCTTTTTAGACTCTTGGAGACCAAAATAGAGTCATTTTGACCAAAAAAATGTTTTCAGATCACTGGTTACGAAATGCAATTATCTTGTCTAAAACCGGCTTTTTAAGACTCTAAAAGACAAAAAATAGTCATTTTGGCTAAAAAAGCTTTTCAGACCTTTGGTGACCAAATGCAGTTATTTTGACTAAAAAAGGCTTTTTAGACGCTTGGAGACCAAAATAGAGTCATGTTGACCAATACAAATGTTTCAGGCAATTAGTTACCAAATGCAATTATCTTGTCCAAACCGGCTTTTTAAGACTCTAAAAGACTACAATACAGTCATTTTGACTAATTTCTTTTGTCAGACATTTGGTGACCAAACGTAGTTATTTTGACTAAAATGGGCTTTTTACACACTTGGAGATCTAAATAGAGTCAAATGGACCAAAAACATTTTTTCAGATCACTGGCAACGAAATGCAATTATCTTGTCTAAAACCGGCTTTTTAAGACTCTGAAAGACAAAAATACAGTCATTTTTGCTAAAAAAAAGTTTTTCAGACCTTTGGTGACCAAACGTAGTTATTCTGCCTAAAATAAGCTTTTTAGACACTTGGAGAACTAAATAGAGTCATTTTGACCAAAAACATTTTTTCAGGCCATTGGTTACCAAATGTAGTTTATCTTGTCTAAAAGCGGTGTTTTAAGACTCTAACAGAAAAAAATACGGTCATTTTGGATAAAAAAGGTTTTCAGACCTTTGGTGACCAAATGCAGTTATTTTGACTAAAAAAGGCTTTTTAGACACTTGGAGACCAAAATAGAGTCATTTTGACCCAAACAAATGTTTTCAGATCACTGGTTACGAAATGCAATTATCTTGTCTAAAAGCGGCTTTTTAAGACTCTAAAAGACAAAAAAATAGTAATTTTGGCTAAAAAAGCTTTTCAGACCTTTGGTGACCAAATGCAGTTATTTTGACTAAACAAGGCTTTTTAGACACCTGGAGACCAAAATAGAGTCATTTTGACCAAAACAAATGTTTCAGGCAATTAGTTACCAAATGCAATTATCTTGTCCAAACCGGCTTTTTAAGACTCTAAAAGACTACAATACAGTCATTTTGACTAATTTCTTTTTTCAGACCTTTGGTGACCAAACGTAGTTATTTTGACTAAAATGGGCTTTTTAGACACTTGGAGACCTAAATAGAGTAAATTTGACCAAAAACATTTTTTCAGATCACTGGTAACGAAATGCAATTATCTTGTCTAAAACCGGCTTTTTAAGACTCTGAAAGACAAAAATACAGTCATTTTGGCTAAAAAAGTTTTTCAGACCTTTGGTGACCAAACGTAGTTATTTTGACTAAAAAGGGCTTTTTGAACACTTGGAGACCTAAATAGAGTCATTTTGACCAAAAACATTTTTTCAGGCCATTGGTTACCAAATGTAGTTTATCTTATCTAAAAGCGGTGTTTTAAGACTCTAAAAGACAAAAATACAGTCATTTTGACTAAAAAAGGTTTTCACACCTTTGGTGACCAAATGCAGTTATTTTAACTAAATATGCTTTTTAGACACTTGGAGACCAAAATAGAGTCATTTTGACCCAAACAAATGTTTTCAGATCACTGGTTACGAAATGCAATTATCTTGTCTAAAAGCGGCTTTTTAAGACTCTAAAAGACAAAAAAATAGTAATTTTGGCTAAAAAAGCTTTTCAGACCTTTGGTGACCAAATGCAGTTATTTTGACTAAACAAGGCTTTTTAGACACCTGGAGACCAAAATAGAGTCATTTTGACCAAAACAAATGTTTCAGGCAATTAGTTACCAAATGCAATTATCTTGTCCAAACCGGCTTTTTAAGACTCTAAAAGACTACAATACAGTCATTTTGACTAATTTCTTTTTTCAGACCTTTGGTGACCAAACGTAGTTATTTTGACTAAAATGGGCTTTTTAGACACTTGGAGACCTAAATAGAGTAAATTTGACCAAAAACATTTTTTCAGATCACTGGTAACGAAATGCAATTATCTTGTCTAAAACCGGCTTTTTAAGACTCTGAAAGACAAAAATACAGTCATTTTGGCTAAAAAAGTTTTTCAGACCTTTGGTGACCAAACGTAGTTATTTTGACTAAAAAGGGCTTTTTGAACACTTGGAGACCTAAATAGAGTCATTTTGACCAAAAACATTTTTTCAGGCCATTGGTTACCAAATGTAGTTTATCTTATCTAAAAGCGGTGTTTTAAGACTCTAAAAGACAAAAATACAGTCATTTTGACTAAAAAAGGTTTTCACACCTTTGGTGACCAAATGCAGTTATTTTAACTAAATATGCTTTTTAGACACTTGGAGACCAAAATAGAGTCATTTTGAACCAAACTAATGTTTTCAGATCACTGGTAACGAAATGCAATTATCTTGTCTAAAACCGGCTTTTTAAGACTCTGAAAGACAAAAATACTGTCATTTTGGCTAAAAAAGTTTTTCAGACCTTTGGTGACCAAACGTAGTTATTTTGACTAAAAAAGGCTTTTTAAGACACTTGGAGAGCTAAATAGAGTCATTTTGACCAAAAACATTTTTTCAGGCCATTGGTTACCAAATGTAGTTTATCTTGTCTAAAAGCGGTGTTTTAAGACTCTAAAACACAAAATACAGTCATTTTGGCTAAAAAAAGGTTTTCAGACCTTTGATGACCAAATGCAGTTATTTTGACTAAAAAAGGCTTTTTAGACACTTGGAGACAAAAATAGAGTCATTTTGCCCAAACAAATGTTTCAGGCGATTGGTTAAAAAAATGCAATTATCTTGTCCAAAACCGGCTTTTTAAGATTCTAATTGACAAAAATACAATCATTTTGACTACATATTTTTTTCAGACCTTTGGTGACCATATGCAGTTATTTTGACTAAAAAGGGCTTTTTAGACTCTTGGAGACCAAAATAGAGTCATTTTGACCATAAAAATGTTTTCAGATCACTGGTTACGAAATGCAATTATCTTGTCTAAAACCGGCTTTTTAAGACTCTAAAAGACAAAAAATAGTCATTTTGGCTAAAAAAGCTTTTTAGACCTTTGGTGACCAAATGCAGTTATTTTGACTAAAAAAGGCTTTTTAGACACTTGGAGACCAAAATAGAGTCATGTTGACCAATACAAATGTTTCAGGCAATTAGTTACCAAATGCAATTATCTTGTCCAAACCGGCTTTTTAAGACTCTAAAAGACTACAATACAGTCATTTTGACTAATTTCTTTTGTCAGACATTTGGTGACCAAACGTAGTTATTTTGACTAAAAAGGGCTTTTTGAACACTTGGAGACCTAAATAGAGTCAAATGGACCAAAAACATTTTTTCAGATCACTGGAAACGAAATGCAATTATCTTGTCTAAAACCGGCTTTTTAAGACTCTGAAAGACAAAAATACAGTCATTTTTGCTAAAAAAAAGTTTTTCAGACCTTTGGTGACCAAACGTAGTTATTCTGCCTAAAATAAGCTTTTTAGACACTTGGAGAACTAAATAGAGTCATTTTGACCAAAAACATTTTTTCAGGCCATTGGTTACCAAATGTAGTTTATCGGTGTTTTAAGACTCTAACAGAAAAAAATACGGTCATTTTGGATAAAAAAGGTTTTCAGACCTTTGGTGACCAAATGCAGTTATTTTGACTAAAAAAGGCTTTTTAGACACTTGGAGACCAAAATAGAGTCATTTTGACAAAAAATAAATGTTTCAGGCGATCGGTTAAATGCAACTATCTTGTCCAAAACCGGCTTTTTAAGACTCTAATAGACGAAAATACAAACATTTTGACTACATATTTTTTTCAGACCTTTGGTGACCAAATGTAGTTTATCTTGTCTAAAAGCGATGTTTTAAGACTCTAAAAGTCAAAAATACAGTAATTTTGGCTAAAAAAAGGTTTTCAGACCTTTGGTGACCAAATGCATTTATTTTGGCTAAAAAAGATTTCTGACCTTTGGTGACCAAATGCATTTATTTTGACTAAAATAGGCTTTTTAGACACTTGGAGACCAAAATAGAGTCATTTTGACCCAAACGAATGTTTTCAGATCACTGGTAACGAAATGCAATTATCTTGTCCAAAACCGGCTTTTTAAGACTCTAAAAGACAAAAATACAGTCATTTTGGCTAAAAAAGTTTTTCAGACCTTTGGTGACCAAACGTAGTTATTTTGACTAAAAAGGGCTTTTTGAACACTTGGAGACCTAAATAGAGTCATTTTGACCAAAAACATTTTTTTCAGGCCATTGGTTACCAAATGTAGTTTATCTTGTCTAAAAGCAGTGTTTTAAGATTCTAAAAAACTACAATACAGTCATTTTGACTAATTTCTTTTTTCAGAACTTTGGTGACCAAATGCAGTTATTTTGACTAAAAAAGGCTTTTTAGTCACTTAGAGACCAAAATAGAGTCATTTTGACCCAAACAAATGTTTCAGGTGATTGGTTACCAATTGCAATTATCTTGTCCAAAACCGGCTTTTTAAGACTCTAATAGACGAAAATACAATCAATTTGACTACATATTTTATTCAGACCTTTGGTGACCAAATGCAGTTATTTTGACTAAAAAGGGCTTTTTAGACTCTTGGAGACCAAAATAGAGTCATTTTGACCAAAAAAATGTTTTCAGATCACTGGTTACGAAATGCAATTATCTTCTCTAAAACCGGCTTTTTAAGACTCTAAAAGACAAAAAAATAGTCATTTTGGCTAAAAAAGCTTTTCAGACCTTTGGTGACCAAATGCAGTTATTTTGACTAAAAAAGGCTTTTTAGACACTTGGAGACCAAAATAGAGTCATGTTGACCAATACAAATGTTTCAGGCAATTAGTTACCAAATGCAATTATCTTGTCCAAACCGGCTTTTTAAGACTCTAAAAGACTACAATACAGTCATTTTGACTATTTTCTTTTGTCAGACATTTGGTGACCAAACGTAGTTATTTTGACTAAAATGGGCTTTTTAGACACTTGGAGACCTAAATAGAGTAAATTTGACCAAAAACATTTTTTCAGATTACTGGTAACGAAATGCAATTATCTTGTCTAAAACCGGCTTTTTAAGACTCTGAAAGACAAAAATACAGTCATTTTGGCTAAAAAAAGTTTTTCAGACCTTTGGTGACCAAACGTAGTTATTTTGACTAAAAAGGGCTTTTTGAACACTTGGAGACCTAAATAGAGTCATTTTGACCAAAAACATTTTTTCAGGCCATTGGTTACCAAATGTAGTTTATCTTATCTAAAAGCGGTGTTTTCAGACTCTAAAAGACAAAAATACAGTCATTTTGGCTAAAAAAGGTTTTCAGACCTTTGGTGACCAAATGCAGTTATTTTGACTAAAAAAGGCTTTTTAGTCACTTAGAGACCAAAATAGAGTCATTTTGAACAAAAATAAATGTTTCAGGCGATCGGTTAAATGCAACTATCTTGTCCAAAACCGGCTT
Organism: Pelophylax lessonae; assembly: GCF_965119305.1. NCBI lineage: Eukaryota > Metazoa > Chordata > Amphibia > Anura > Ranidae > Pelophylax > Pelophylax lessonae. The sequence goes on from NW_028119983.1 coordinate 164,367, forward strand.
TTTAAGACTCTAATAGACGAAAATACAAACATTTTGACTACATATTTTTTTCAGACCTTTGGTGACCAAATGTAGTTTATCTTGTCTAAAAGCGATGTTTTAAGACTCTAAAAGTCAAAAATACAGTAATTTTGGCTAAAAAAAAGGTTTTCAGACCTTTGGTGACCAAATGCATTTATTTTGGCTAAAAAAGATTTCTGACCTTTGGTGACCAAATGCATTTATTTTGACTAAAATAGGCTTTTTAGACACTTGGAGACCAAAATAGAGTCATTTTGACCCAAACGAATGTTTTCAGATCACTGGTAACGAAATGCAATTATCTTGTCCAAAACCGGCTTTTTAAGACTCTAAAAGACAAAAATACAGTCATTTTGGCTAAAAAAGTTTTTCAGACCTTTGGTGACCAAACGTAGTTATTTTGACTAAAAATGGCTTTTTGAACACTTGGAGACCTAAATAGAGTCATTTTGACCAAAAACATTTTTTCAGGCCATTGGTTACCAAATGTAGTTTATATTGTCTAAAAGCGGTGTTTTAAGACTCTAAAAAACTACAATACAGTCATTTTGACTAATTTCTTTTTTCAGAACTTTGGTGACCAAATGCAGTTATTTTGACTAAAAAGGGCTTTTTAGACTCTTGGAGACCAAAATAGAGTCATTTTGACCAAAAAAATGTTTTCAGATCACTGGTTACGAAATGCAATTATCTTGTCTAAAACCGGCTTTTTAAGACTCTAAAAGACAAAAAATAGTCATTTTGGCTAAAAAAGCTTTTCAGACCTTTGGTGACCAAATGCAGTTATTTTGACTAAAAAAGGCTTTTTAGACACTTGGAGACCAAAATAGAGTCATGTTGACCAATACAAATGTTTCAGGCAATTAGTTACCAAATGCAATTATCTTGTCCAAACCGGCTTTTTAAGACTCTAAAAGACTACAATACAGTCATTTTGACTAATTTCTTTTGTCAGACACTTGGTGACCAAACGTAGTTATTTTGACTAAAATGGGCTTTTTAGACACTTGGAGACCTAAATAGAGTAAATTTGACCAAAAACATTTTTTCAGATCACTGGTAACGAAATGCAATTATCTTGTCTAAAACCGGCTTTTTAAGACTCTGAAAGACAAAAATACAGTCATTTTGGCTAAAAAAGTTTTTCAGACCTTTGGTGACCAAACGTAGTTATTTTGACTAAAAAGGGCTTTTTGAACACTTGGAGACCTAAATAGAGTCATTTTGACCAAAAACATTTTTTCAGGCCATTGGTTACCAAATGTAGTTTATCTTATCTAAAAGCGGTGTTTTCAGACTCTAAAAGACAAAAATACGGTCATTTTGGATAAAAAAGGTTTTCAGACCTTTGGTGACCAAATGCAGTTATTTTGACTAAAAAAGGCTTTTTAGACACTTGGAGACCAAAATAGAGTCATTTTGACCCAAACAAATGTTTCAGGTGATTGGTTACCAAATGCAATTATCTTGTCCAAAACCGGCTTTTTAAGACTCTAATAGACGAAAATACAATCAATTTGACTATATATTTTTTTCAGACCTTTGGTGACCAAATGCAGTTATTTTGACTAAAAAGGGCTTTTTAGACTCTTGGAGACCAAAATAGAGTCATTTTGACCAAAAAAATGTTTTCAGATCACTGGTTACGAAATGCAATTATCTTGTCTAAAACCGGCTTTTTAAGACTCTAAAAGACAAAAAATAGTCATTTTGGCTAAAAAAGCTTTTCAGACCTTTGGTGACCAAATGCAGTTATTTTGACTAAAAAAGGCTTTTTAGACACTTGGAGACCAAAATAGAGTCATTTTGACCCAAACAAATGTTTTCAGATCACTGGTTACGAAATGCAATTATCTTGTCTAAAACCGGCTTTTTAAGACTCTAAAAGACAAAAAATAGTCATTTTGGCTAAAAAAGCTTTTCAGACCTTTGGTGACCAAATGCAGTTATTTTGACTAAACAAGGCTTTTTAGACACCTGGAGACCAAAATAGAGTCATTTTGACCAAAACAAATGTTTCAGGCAATTAGTTACCAAATGCAATTATCTTGTCCAAACCGGCTTTTTAAGACTCTAAAAGACTACAATACAGTCATTTTGACTAATTTCTTTTGTCAGACATTTGTTGACCAAACGTAGTTATTTTGACTAAAATGGGATTTTTACACACTTGGAGATCTAAATAGAGTCAAATGGACCAAAAACATTTTTTCAGATCACTGGCAACGAAATGCAATTATCTTGTCTAAAACCGGCTTTTTAAAACCGCTTGCCGACTGCGCACAGTATATTTACTGCGGCAGTCGGCCCCGGCCAGGCAGAGTGACGTAGGTCTACGTCGCTCGCCTGTCACTCCTTCCAGAGCCAATAGCGGGCGGGCGCGCGCCCGCCGAGGCGCGCGCCCGCCGAGGCTCGTTCACGGAGGAGTGCGGGAGTGTGACTGGCGGACCCGATGTCCGCCGGTCACACTACGATCGCCGCTACAGCGGGAGAAAGACAGAGCGGCTTGTGTAAACAAGCCACCTGTCAGTTCTCCCTGTGTAAAAGTGAAGATCAAACAGTTCTACTATGTAGAACTGTTGATCTTTGTTTTTACACTAGTAGACCTGTCCCTACACAGTTAGAATCACGCCCCTAGGACACACTTAACCCCTCCCTGTCCAATACTGTTAACCCCTTCCCTGCCAGTGTCATTTTTGCAGTAACAGTGCATATATATAGCACTGATTACTGCAGTAATGTCACTGGTACCCCCAAAAGTGTCAAAAATGTCAGTCAAGGGTCCGATCTGTCCGCCGCAATGTCGCAGTACCGCAAAAAAAATCGCAGATCGCCGCCATTACTCGTTAAAAAAAAAAACACCAAAAATGACAAAAATCTTTCCCTTTGTTAGTAAACGCGATAACTTTTGCGCAAACCAATCAAAATACGCTTTTTGCGATTTTTTTTACCAAACATAGGTAGCGTAAAACAAATTGGCCGAAAATTTTAAAAAATTTTGATTTTTACATTTTTTTTTGGGGGAATTTCATATAAAAAAAAGTGAAAAATATTGTTGTTTTTGCAAAAATTACGCTCTTTTTTTGTTTATAGCGCGTGATCAAAAAATCGCACAGGTGATCAAATACCACCAAAAGAAAGCTCTGTTTGTGGGAAAAAAAGGACGTGAAATTCGTTTAGGTACAGCGTCGCACGACCGCGCGATTGTCCGTTAAAGTCACGCAGTAAAAAATCGCAAAATAACCCCTGGTCTTTTAGCAGGAAAATCCTCCGGTGGTAAAGTGGTTAAGACTCTGAAAGACAAAAATACAGTCATTTTTGCTAAAAAAAGTTTTTCAGACCTTTGGTGACCAAACGTAGTTATTCTGCCTAAAATAAGCTTTTTAGACACTTGGAGAACTAAATAGAGTCATTTTGACCAAAAACATTTTTTCAGGCCATTGGTTACCAAATGTAGTTTATCTTGTCTAAAAGCGGTGTTTTAAGACTCTAACAGAAAAAAATACGGTCATTTTGGATAAAAAAGGTTTTCAGACCTTTGGTGACCAAATGCAGTTATTTTGACTAAAAAAGGCTTTTTAGACACTTGGAGACCAAAATAGAGTCATTTTGACCCAAACAAATGTTTCAGGTGATTGGTTACCAAATGCAATTATCTTGTCCATAACCGGCTTTTTAAGACTCTAATAGACGAAAATACAATCAATTTGACTACATATTTTTTTCTGACCTTTGAGTACCAAATGCAGTTATTTTGACTAAAAAGGGCTTTTTAGACTCTTGGAGACCAAAATAGAGTCATTTTGACCAAAAAAATGTTTTCAGATCACTGGTTACGAAATGCAATTATCTTGTCTAAAACCGGCTTTTTAAGACTCTAAAAGACAAAAAATAGTCATTTTGGCTTAAAAAGCTTTTCAGACCTTTGGTGACCAAATGCAGTTATTTTGACTAAAAAAGGCTTTTTAGACACTTGGAGACCAAAATAGAGTCATGTTGACCAATACAAATGTTTCAGGCAATTAGTTACCAAATGCAATTATCTTGTCCAAACCGGCTTTTTAAGACTCTAAAAGACTACAATACAGTCATTTTGACTAATTTCTTTTGTCAGACATTTGTTGACCAAACGTAGTTATTTTGACTAAAATGGGCTTTTTACACACTTGGAGATCTAAATAGAGTCAAATGGACCAAAAACATTTTTTCAGATCACTGGCAACGAAATGCAATTATCTTGTCTAAAACCGGCTTTTTAAGACTCTGAAAGACAAAAATACAGTCATTTTTGCTAAAAAAAGGTTTTCAGACCTTTGGTGACCAAACATAGTTATTCTGCCTAAAATAAGCTTTTTAGACACTTGGAGAACTAAATAGAGTCATTTTGACCAAAAACATTTTTTCAGGCCATTGGTTACCAAATGTAGTTTATCTTGTCTAAAAGCGGTGTTTTAAGACTCTAACAGAAAAAAATACGGTCATTTTGGATAAAAAAGGTTTTCAGACCTTTGGTGACCAAATGCAGTTATTTTGACTAAAAAAGGCTTTTTAGACACTTGGAGACCAAAATAGAGTCATTTTGACCCAAACAAATGTTTCAGGTGATTGGTTACCAAATGCAATTATCTTGTCCAAAACCGGATTTTTAAGACTCTAATAGACGAAAATACAATCAATTTGACTACATATTTTTTTCAGACCTTTGGTGACCAAATGCAGTTATGTTGACTAAAAAGGGCTTTTTAGACTCTTGGAGACCAAAATAGAGTCATTTTGACCAAAACAAATGTTTCAGGCGATTAGTTACCAAATGCAATTATCCTGTCCAAACCGGCTTTTTAAGACTCTAAAAGACTACAATTTTGACTAATTTCTTTTTTCAGACCTTTGGTGACC